>NC_134087.1:194935456-195238487 GCF_000715075.1 Nicotiana tabacum
CGCAAAACCAATGGTTGGGGAAAGATTGCTCATCTATCTTGCTGCCTCCGAGGTAGCGGTAAGTGCTGTTTTAGTTCGTGAAGACCAAGGTAAACAATCTCCAATTTATTATGTCGGCAAATCATTATTAGATGCGGAGATGCGGTATTCTTAATTAGAAAAGCTTGCACTTGCACTAATCATGGCATCTAGAAAACTAAGGCCTTATTTTCAATGTCACCCTATTGCCGTAGTAACTGCTTATCCATTATGCAATATATTACACAAGCATGAGTTGTCAGGTAGGTTAGCCTAATGAGCTATAGAATTAAGCAAATATGACATCACATACCAGCCTAGAACCGCGATAAAATCTCAAGTGTTAGCAGATTTTGTGGCTAATTTTAGCCAAGGAATGCAATTAGAAGCAGAAAAAGAATTACAGGTGTTCAACGGATCTAATCCAGGAATTTGGACCTTGTTTACTGATGTCTCATCTAATGTAAAGGGGCAGGCATAGGAATTGTTTTGGTACCACCTACGGGTGAAACCATTCGACAAGCCACTAAATGTCATTCTATAACTAACAATGAGGTAGAGTATGAAACTGTGATTGCAGGTTTAGAACTGGCACTAGAACTCGACATTAATCAAATTGTAATCAAAAGCAATTCGCAGCTTATAGTTAACCAAATGCTGGGGACTTATATAGCTAGGGAAACACGAATGCAACAGTATTTAGAGAAGGTACGGGATTTGATTAGGCAATTTCAGACCTGGAAGGTCACGCAAATACCAAGAGATGAAAATGTCGAGGCAGATGCCCTAGCCAATCTCGCATCTACGGCAGACGTGGCAAGCAATGAAAGTGCTTCCGTAATCCATTTGTTTCATTCAGTACTCGATCCAGACAAAAATGAGGTAAATTTTAATAACTTAACCTGGGATTGGAGGAACGAGATTGTTGCTTTTTTGCAGTATGGTACTGTCCCTGAAGACAAGAAAAAAGCTCACGCGCTTCGAAAAAAGGCTGCTCGATATTGTTTAAAGCAAGGCAATCTTTATCGAAAAATGCTCGGTGGTCCCTTAGCAAGATGCCTCGGGCCTTCTCAGACGGAATATGTAATGAGAGAAATACACGAGGGGCATTGTGGTAATCACACCGGAGGAAGATCACTGGTAAGAACCATGATTAAGGCAGGTTATTATTGGCCTAAAATGGAAGAAGAAGCGGAAATTTTGTGGCTAAATGTGATAAATGCCAAAGATACGGTAATAACATGCATAGACCAGCGGAGTTGTTATATCCGGTCATTGCACCGTGGCTTTTTATGAAATGGGGGATAGATATCGTGGGTCCACTACCACAAGCAAAAGGACAGATAAAATTCTTGCTTGTACTCACTGATAATTTTACTAAATGGGTGGAAGCAGGAGCATTCAAACAGGTGCGAGAAAAAGAGGTCAGAGATTTCATTTGGAGAAATATCATATCTCGATTTGGTGTACCAAAGGAAATCGTATGTGATAATGGCCCACAATTTATAGGCGCACAAATCACAGAATATTTTCAAAGTTGGCAAATCAAAAGGATTACATCTACGCCTTATCATCCGGTGGGTAACGGACAAGCTGAATCAACAAATAAAGTTATTGTTAACAATTTGAAGAAGCGATTAGAAGAAGCTAAAGGCAAGTGGCCAGAATTGTTACCTGGTGTTCTATGGGCATATCGCACGACAACGAAAACAAGCACGGGAGAAACACTATTCTCATTAGTATATGGAGCTGAAGCTTTAATTCCAGTTGAAATAAGGGAGCCAAGCGTGAGGTATACGCAAATGTCAAAAGAATCCAATGAAGAAGAAATGCGCATAAACCTTGATTTACTTGAAGGAAAAAAGGGAAGCTACACTAATAAGAATGGCAGCATAAAAGCAAGTCATGGAATGATACTACAATCGAAGAGCACGATCAAGATACTTCAAGATTGAGGACTTTGTACTCAAGAAAGTTTTTCAATCCACGAAGGCGGCCAATGTGGGTAAATTAAGTCCAACCTGGGAAGGACCCTACAAGATTCATGGTATTGCAGGGAAAGGAGCATACGAGCTAGAAATAATGGATGGCAAGATATTACCTTCACATTGGAATGTCGTTCACCTGAAGAGATACTATTTCTAAGGAGTGCCCACGGTCAGGTATCCTCAATTTAAAATTCTACTTTTGAATTGTTAAAATTTTACTAACGATTTTAGATGATAGGCAAAAAATCTAGCTCGTACTAAATGATGAATCACGACCTACAAGGCACGTGGAATAAATTAAAATTCCCGGTCTAGGGTTACACTTATTCTAATAGAAATTGATACGGGTTAAGCAGTCTTTATCTATTATCGTCTTCAAATCCTGTATGTTTTATTCCTTTACAGGAAAATGACCGAGTAAGAGGAGTAATCAAGTGCTCAAGACTTCATACTTCAAAGCTCAAACACTTGGGGGACTATATAATATACATGGACATATGTATAAAGAAGGAAAAGAAGATTGGGAGATAATCAAAGTTTAAGCCTGAAAAGTTTACTCATTGAATGAGTCAAGTGCAGAGCAAAGTTACGAGCTAAGAGCAAAGTTACAAGCTAAGGCCAAAGAAAAACCTTATCATAGTAAGGTCAAAGGCAACGTATTGAAATGGGTTATAAATAAAAACATGTGTGTTATTTTCTTTTTTGGAATCTGTTGTAAGGAAAACAGTTACGAAAAATTTATAGAAGTTACTTAAATACATGTAAGATAGAAATTGACAAAGTTCAAATAAAAACTTGTCAAGGTTATTCCAAAAAACATGTGTATTCCTATTTCTTTTATCGTACAATAACACCATTATGAAGCTGAGACGTCTTCTTCATTAAGTGTCGAATATAAAAGCGCCCTCTTTTATAAAATTCATGATTGATTTAAAACATTCATGGAATTGAGAAAGCATTTTACAAAATAAAAGTGCAAATTATCGAATAAGTCTTTAAATATAAAGGCAAGACAGAAGTTCAAAAATAGCTACGAAAAGTTCTTAATATTAAAAAGTTTAGACTAAGTATGAACTTAGTCATAAACTAAGAGTTGCTTATACAAAATGCCCCAAAAAAGGTCTGGGGACTTAATGTTTTCAAACCCTCAAAAAAGACCAAGGGTTGCAACCACATTCCACCAAAGAAAAAGAAAAAAAAAAGTCGCACATCATTGACTTGTCACTGAGGAGTTAAAGAAGGAACCAAAGCAAGGTCTTCAGTAGCAGCAGGTTCAATTTGACTTGAAGGAATTGGGGTACCCATATCATCTTCAACATCGCTAGAAGCTTCAACCACGGGAGAAGGAAAGTCTTGGCTCTGCTAAGTCTTTTCAATAGTCTCTTTGATTTTGGCTAACTCAGATTCCAAGTTAAACTTTTCCTGGCTAACTTCAACAAGGGTATCATGGCGAGAATTTAAAAACCCCCAACTCACTTCAATTGCGGTTTTATCTTCAAGAATCTCGTAATCTCTTTCCCAGTCAGCAATTTCATTTTTTAGCTTCTCATTCTCAGCCAAGGCAAAATCATAAGAAGTTTGAAGAGAAGCATGTGAACTTTCTAAGTAACGAACTTTATCAGAAGATACCCGGAGGTCTTCTTGAGTTTGAGTCAAAGTCTGTACGAGTTTACTAGCATATGCTTCTTTCTTACCTAAGAGAGCCTTCAACTCTCTGATCTCTTCACTTGCCTTGGAGAGTTTCTCGGAAAAAGAGGTTTCAAGAAGATTCTTCTCTTTACCTGCTTGATTTGATGAAGTATTTTCAACTGCCAACTCTGAAGTTAAAACCCTTACCTGCTGCTCTAAGGTACATTTACTCTCTTCTAATATTTCCATGTCGATTTGAAGACTTTCAAACTATTCCTTCCAATTATACGCCTCCACTTGGCAGTCACACGCTAATTGCTCTGATAGGGAAACCCTCTTCATCATCTCCGTTCCAATTAGATTGACCTAAAAAAAGGGGAGAGATGAGAACCTTAAAAATAGAAAAAAGGTAAAGTAAAGCTTGAAAAAGGGATACCTTTAATGAAGCATACACTATATCGTTCATCAAAGTCAAGGAACTGTGGCCATCAAGTTTAGCTCTTTCAACTGAACCAATCAAAGGTTTCAACCACACGTCAGTTTGACCTGATTTCCTCAAAAGGTTACCCTTAGCAGGAACTTCAATGGTAACTTGCCTCATAGCTTCACCTCTACTTAAGGAGCCAACCTCGGTATGATGGATAGTTGAAGTAGGAACTGAAGAAGGAGGAATTGTAGAAGGAGTAAAAACAGCCTGGGGAGTAGAAACAACCTGGGGAAGAGTAGCAACGGTAACAGTCACGACTGGCAAAGAGGGTATCAAAGGAACGGGTGTAGAAAAAGAAGCAAAGGGTGCTGCATCAAAAATTAACCCAAAACGTTCACTACCAAACCCGCGGGCAAAAAGCTGTTCAGCAGAAACATGAGCAGCAACGGGAGTATCATCATCAGAAATCACCAACGAGGCATCAACAGGCTCGGTGGAAGGAATAGAATGAGGGGGAGATGCTTCATTATCTGAAATAATTCTTCTTCTAGCCCTTGGCCTTTTTATCAAAGAGCACTCATCTTGTTCTTCTTCCTCCCCAGAGTCTTGATCAACAGAAGCTTTCCTTTTTGATAAAGAACCTAAAATTATCTCTTGGGCCATTTCCATAGAAATTCTGGAAGTTGCGACGGCCTCAGCACTTACGCCTCGAATGGGAAATCCAAACAAAAAGAAGGATCAAAATAATTTCTGAAGAAACCAATGAGTAAAATAAGAAAAACTCTTACCGTCAGTTTTCACTTTCCAGACAAAACTATAAAAGAAATTTTTCCAAGATCTACCATCCATCGGAGCAGTACGTAACAATTTTCCTACCCAACCACGAAAATTGGAAATTTCATCAACAACTCCCATGGTTGCTGGAAAAGAAAAGGAAAATTAAAATAATAATCATCAAAATTGAGGAAAAAAGGTACGAGAAAGTTATTAAAAAGAAAACTCACGTGCAAAATTTCACTTCTCAGGGAAGGGAACATTTTCATCACCCACTAAACCAACAGTGGGGGCAGCAACAAATCGGGCGTACTAGCCACGGTCTTTGTCATCTTCTGGACTGACCAGAACTCTTTTGCTTCTTGCCACTAGAGTAAAGACTCCTTGGCGAAAGAGTTTAGGAGAATAGAGATAGATTAAATGAGAGAAAGTAAAAGGCACGCCAGCCATGTTGGTCAAATGCCTTAAACAGGCAACAACCCTCCAAACAATAGGGCCAATTTAACCTAAGCAAACGTCGAAAAAACGATAGAATTCAAGTATAACAGGGTCAATAGCATGCTTAAAACCCAATGTGAAAGGGTAAGTGTAAACAAAAAGAAAACCCAGTTAAGTAGGAGGTGATTCTTTGGTTCGCATTAGGGATTATAATGGGAAAGTCATGGTTCCAATGGCAATCTCTACGAACTATTGAAATTAGACCTTCAATGATTTGAGTCGGATAAGTATTAGCACGATCTAAAGAGGACAATTGGTTTCTAAGGGATTCTCTATCGTTGTAGAAAGATAGTTCCACAGGGACTATTTCCTCTACTAAAGGTTCACGAAGAGGTTCAGAAGGTTCTTTACCTCTAGAAAAAGACCTTTGAGAAAGGGAACCTCTAGTTCTAGACGGAGGAGTAGAACTCGATGAAGGAAGAGAGGGGATTCGTGATGAAGAAGACCCTAAACTACGAAGACTTCATTCTCTCCTACTTCTAATAGGAGCAAAAGAAAGGTTGTCAACAATGGGAACTCTCCGAGGGTTAGGGTTTGAAGAAGACATAGTAGTACGAGGAAGAAGAAGACTAGAATTGAATATTCTGAATTTTTGTGAAAAGGACAAGGGTAAAAAGTTATATTTATAGTCAGAAGCAACCGTCAAAGGAAAAGGTGCAATGATGAAAACGTCATAATGAAAATTGACGCTTCGTAATTGGTGAAGCCGTAAAAAAGCCTTAAAAGGCGCTGAAAGGTTGCAGAGCCAACCATGAGACGCCATGTGTCATGGACATTAAATGGAAGAGATAGTTGAAGCATCAGTTCCAGGAAAAATTAAATGGCGGCAAATATTCCCGCTTTAATAAGGTCCACTTCCCAAATATACTATTGATGAATAAATGGCAAGTGGGGGGACTATCTGTATTGGGAAAAATTAAGTTTATATATGGTATTCATTATAAGATGATACGTTATGACACGCGGACCAGTTAAAGAGGAACAAGTGATGAAGAATAATCAAAGAGGCACGAGCTTCAACAGGCACGGGCAGTCATTCAGATAAAAGGCAAGGAAGGCAGGTGCTCGAACCTCTTTATGATGGAAGAGAATGAATCTGATAGAAAATAAGGAATAGATATGAACTATTGGACATTAAATACAAAAACGTTAAGGAATCTGTATTGAATCAAATATGATTGCTGATTGTAACGTTACATTAAATGTCATTAAATGCCATTAATTGACAATAATGGCTCAATTATGGAAGAAACGAAACGTACCACTTAGAAATAGCTATAAAAGGAGAAGATTGATCATTTGTAAGGACACGAAATATCACCGAAATATACCGATTTACTTTGTTTTCTTCTGTTCATCTGATTATTATCAAGGCCAATTTCTTTTATTCATTTTATATATTGATTATCAGTAACCCGAATTCTTCTAAAATAAAGCTTTGATCGAAATTACTATTTTTGGTTAAACACTAAGTTCTTCCTGGACACAAGCAGTCGTCAAAGAATTGTATTGATTTTCTACATAACATAGTGTTGCAGGTCAGTCATGCATGAGGTATAGATAAATGGTTAAGTAGGTGTGAACTATATCATCATCTGTGTGATATGCCTAGTTTTCAGGTTGTTATTTGAAGCAAAATTATATTAACAGTCATTTTTCTTGTTCTCCTACTGATGTTTTAGTGGATAAGCAAAAGAATGCTTTGTTGGATTTGTCTCCATTTACATAAGGAACTTGTTGTGTTTTATCCTTTTTTTCTAGAAAATCCCTGGAATCGTGTGGAAGTAGGAATCAAATGAAATATTAAATATCAGGAATCAAAGAGAAATGTTGTAGTGATCCTAATATCACAGGTCCTTCTATTGCATTACTACAAGAAATATTCAGGCAATTAGAACGAGCAAAACAGCAGTGAGAAAATAGTTGATCCTCAACACCAACTCCAAATTCTGTCACTCAACATTTGCACCCATTGGTAAAAGTTGTATGCCTTTTGAAAAATGGAGAGCTATTGCTGGATTATAGATGCGGCAATTTGTTTTCGTATGATCCTCAAAATGGTATCTTTAGGACACTAAAATTTCAGGGAATGCCTAATTTGTTTCTAACATATGTTCATATGGGTTGCCTTAATTGGATTGATATCCCACCTTCTGTTATTTTACAAAATTAGATTGCCAAACTAATTAGATACCGTCTTATGTAAAGCTTAGTCATATGTGTTTAAGCATATATTAGTTTAAGGTAGGGGTAAGTTCTGCATACAAACTATCATCCAGATTTGTCGTTGTTGTTGTTGTTGTTGTTGTTGTTGTCCTCTTAATGTCATTTCCCGTTGTTTTTCATTCTTTGTACTCTGTTGCTTTGTTTTGTAAAATAGTTCTCTAAGTAATATACTGATAGGTCATATGCGTATCCCTGTTATGTTTTGATGATCTAACAAACTTACTGTTAAGAACCAGATAAGAAATCCGTTACACATCCTCAAGAACTTAAGATCAACAAGTCTCCAGTCGGGGACACAGTTCAACACTTCAGAGTCAAAGAAACAGCAGAGGAAACAGATAGCTACCAGTTCCTGTAGTGACTGTACAAGTCAACAAGTCAACTCCCCATAGCTATAAAGTGGCTGCCCGCACACGCAACAGTGCAAAAACAGTGCAGCAGTCAACTTTTTGGGGAATGCCCTTTACCTAACTTGTTTGCATCATTCAAGTGATGTCACAAATTAATTATTAACATCAAGCAAAGGTAAAACAAAACACTTGTACATTCAAGAATCAATCAAGCATTCTCTCAAGTCATCCATCAATCTTGCAAGAGACTCTTAAGGGCATTAAGAACAAAGAACAACATAACAACGGACCAGTTCCCTATATCGAGTTATTACATGTCCTTAGTTGTGTTGCACATTTGTTAAAGCACTCTACTTGTAATTCCTACTTAGCTTAGTTAGAAGCATTGTGTAGGAAATCTTTGTGAATCATAAACCCTTATGTTTGTGTCTTGGCAAGAGTTAGTCGAGTTGTAAGTCTTTGTAATAGAGCTTTTACAAAGTGACTTGTAATAGAGTTGTTACAAGTTAGTGATGGATTAAGAGGTTAATTCCTAGGTTACAATAGGCTGTAATCTAAAGTTTTCTCAGTAGTGAAGTTGAAATCCTACAAGGGTAGGTCGTGGTTTTTGATCCCGTGAGCTGGGAGTTTTCCACGTAAAACTCCATTGTGTCATTTACTTAGTATATTGTGCGTGTGTGTTCTGTGGGAACTAATAGAGAATCTGGTTCTCTATATAGTTTAGTGGACCCTTAGTTTCTATCAATTGGTATCAGAGCAGGTTCTTTCTATCAGGCTAACACCTAGAAAGGATCCTTATGGCTGCTCCGCCAAACTTCGAAAAAGGTTAGTCTACCTACAGACCACCAAGATTCAACAACCAATATTATGGATGGTGGAAGACAAGGATACACGACTTCATGATAACTAAAGACTCAAAGCTTTGGGATATCATCTGTGATGGACCCTTCGTTCCTACGAAGACCATTGGAGACCCCGCAGTGAGAGTTCCTAAAACTAGAAAGGAATAAAATGATGCTGCCACCAAGGATATTGAAAAGAACTTTTGAGCTAAGAAAATCCTCGTTTGTGGTATTGGACCGGATGAGTACAATAAAATTTCAGCATGTCAATCTGCTAAGGAGATCTGGGAAGCTCTCCAAACAGCTCATGAAGGGAAAACACAAGTAAAGCAGTCCAAGATTGACATGCTAACCAAAGAGTGAGCTTTTTAGGATGAAGGACGATGAGTCCATTCAGGATATGCACACTCGCTTCACATCTATCATCGATGAGCTTCACTCTTTGGGAGAGATCATCTCAAGGAACAAACTTGTCAGGAAGATACTTAGTGTATTACCTGGTTCCTGGAAAAGCAAAATAGATGATATCACAGAGGAAAATGATCTGTAGGAGCTGACCATTGATGAACTTGTCGGCAATCTGAAAACTTATGAAATGAAGAAGAAAAAGAAGAAGAAGAAGAAGAAGAAGAAGGATGATGAGAGAAGAGATCCCAAAAGGGAGAAGAACCTGGTCCTCAAGACGGACATCATTGACTCAGGTGGTGAGGATGCTGATATGGCCTACCTGACAAAAAGGTTTCAGAAAATGATTCGCAGAAATGGAGGCATTCCAAAAATGGATAGCTCTTCCAAGCCAAAAAGTTATGACCTATGTCATAAGTGTGGTAAGAGTAACAATCACAATCTTGAAAGAGAGCATGGATAAGTTTTAGAAAAAAAAGGGATGTCTGTTCGAACTTTTTAAGTTTCGTTGCGAGCTTTAAAAGGTGTTCGTCTCGAGCTTTTCAAGGCGTTCGAATTTTTAAAGGTTTTCGTTGCGAACTTTTTAAAGGTGTTTGTCTCGGACTTTTAAAGGCATTCTGATTTTTAACGTTACGTTCTAAACTTTTAAAAGATGTATGTTTCGAACTTTTAAGGGTGCTCGTGGCAAACTTTAATGAGTCCCCACTGCCGACTTTTAAAGATTTCTATCACGAATTTTAAAGGTATTCATTGCGTGCTTTTATAGGTCTCCACCGCGAACTTTTAAAAATCTTGGCCACGAGCTTTAAGGATCTTTACGCGAATTTTTATGGGTCTTCGCCACAAATTTTAAAGGTCTTTACCGCGAACTTTTAAATGTCTTCATTGTGAACTTTTAAAGATCTTGACCACAAGCTTTTAAGGATCTTTACGTGAACTTTTATAGGTCTTCGCCACAAATTTTAAAGGTCTTCATCGCGAACTTTAATAGTTTTCTGCTGCAAATTTTAAAGGTCTTCATCGGGAATTTTTAAAGAACTTCGTAGTTTGGCGAAGTTACTTCTAAAAAGAAAAAAGAGACAACAAAATAACACAAAGAAAAAAGCACAAGAAAAGAAGAAGAAATTACGTTCGTGTCAATGATTCCGAGTCAGCAAAACTAGACTCAATATGACTTGCAAATACTACGAATTGATGCTCAACAAATACGAGCACATGGGTTTATATTGATTTGAGAAGCAGGAGTGGTTCGTTATTTGACGATGTGGGAACTGCAATTATTTGATACTAACACGGACTAGAAGAAGGTATTCGAAAAAGATTCGGATACTTATAATCCGTCTCTGAAAGGAGTTTGGATTTGTTTGGCGGCGACAGTAACTTGTTTGCAACAAGGAATTGTCCAAAAGCCATTACACAGGGAAGGCACTTTGGAAAGGATGCAAACTGTTATCACTGAAGGTCCAACATATTAGTGGACGTTACGTTTGAAAATGTACTTTTTTATGACAAAGTGACATTTCCAAGTAAAATTAGATTCAAGTACCAATATATATATATGCCTAATCAACATGGCTTAGCTTTATTCCTTTCTAAGGAATAATATACTGACTTTTAAGTCTCATAGTCAAATCATTTTAAGCTGCTGGCATAATTTATCCAATACAAATGAACCACAAAAATACCTGTTTTAAGGTAAGTTGATACGAGGATCATTGACCAGTACTTCAAACCTCGCCTTGAGGTTTATTAAATTTACCCTCAAGTAAATTTTAAAGCAGGAGACATTTGTAGGCATATAAATTTTATTAGAATTAACTCCATAAAATAATTTGGACTATATTTTAAATTCAAGATATAATAGTTTAAATAAATTTATTGGACTAATATAATTATATTAATTATATAAGTCCAAATGCATATGGGTTAAATAAATGAATCCAAATCCATTGGGCTAGCCCATTTAATTGGGCTACAAGAGATAAGCCCACTTCATTAGGCCCAAGATGGCATTTTCCTGGAGACCCAGTGCCACGTGTCAAATGACATGGCATGCCAAGTCAAACGGAAGGGCCAATAGGATCGTACCACGTGTCAAAATGACAAGGCATGTCAAATCACATTAAAAGGCCAATGATATCGTGTCACGTGTATAAGTGATATGTTCTGGCCAATTAAAAGCGGCTTTGTCGCACTTCAATTTGATTGGTCGGAAAGAGTTTGTTTTTATCATAACTCTTCCCTTCCACAACTATAAATAGGGGGTCTTCATAACCCAGAAAAAACACGGAAGTTATAACAAGAAGCAAGAGGGAGCTTATGGATCAAATGCTGCAGATTTCTCTAAAAGCTACAAGCATTCAATTTTTCTAAGGATTAAAAGATCAAGATAAAGATTCAAGAACAAGCTGCAAAACCCTTGGATTAAAAATACGTCAAGATCAAGATCAGGATCAGGCCTCAAACACTTGGATTAAAATAAAATAAAATTCAAGATCAAGCTCGAAGGCTCTTTTATTTACTGTTGAAAAGTATAATAAGAGGATTCATAAGATTGTAACACTCTAATATTTGAAATAAAATACTACGATTGTTGCAATATTTTTCGGTTTGATTTTATTTTCTCGACGCAATTTATTGTCTACAATACCGACCCAAATCGGTCAGTATATTCATAATAATTTTAAAAACTTATTTTTGTTATGGGAAAAAAATAATTGAGCCTGGGCGGGAAAAAATAAATCAAAATTTTTGACCGACTTCAGTCGGTATATTTGAATTTTTTTAATTAAACTTTTTTTGGTAGATAATATGCAAAGTCTGACCAGGTCTTGGTCAAATATTGACCAATTTTCGACCGATATTAGTCGAAATTGATGTGTCAGACAAAACACAATTTCTTTATTGTGGGACCACTTTTTCCGTTCGAAAGTGGTCGGTATTTTTTAGTAAAAATTTTTATTTGACTTTTGCGACCAATCTAGATTTTTTCCGACCGACTTCGGTCGGTTTTCGGCGCAACCTATATATATATATATATATATATATATATATATATATATATATACACGCATTAAAAAATATAAATTTTAAAAATAAATATCGTAGGGAATTCAAATTTCTTGAATTTTCTACTTTCTTGAATTTTCCGATCATGATAGGGAAGAGGTTGAGAGGAAAATTAACTCCCCTTTTGCAAACTCTGTGCCTGTATTTAAAGTGGTTGGTTTTTGCCATGGATTATTGTGCTTATGTCATTCTCTGTTTTCTAACGAACTTTATGTGATTAATTTACCTTTTTTATTTTGGTGCAAAATATGTGACAATTTATATAATCAAGAAAAAATTTAATTTATTTTTCCAAAATTTTCTTTATGTACGTATCCCTAAAAAGTCTTTTACTCCTCACATTAAATTATGCTGCAACATAATATTTAATTAAGGGTAATTTAGTCACACTAACTATTTTTGTCTAGAATTTGATATTTCTTAAATGGGTGTGCCTAAGGCAAATTGGTCATTTATTGTGGACCGGAGGGAGTACTACAATAACAAGAGATATTGTTGCTTAATGCTAATTAGTTGGGGCAGGGGCGGATCCACACTTAGCGAAGCGGTGTCACGTGACACCGCTTCGTCCAAATCTTTTACTAATTATATGTATTAATATTGTGAGAAAACGGATAAGTAGAAAAAAATGACACCACTTGACATAAATTGTTTCTTGGCATGTTGGTTATGTGCTTGATTTTGCTCTAAGATGTCAAAGGTTCTTCAAACCTCAACTAGCATACCTTTTTTTTTTTTGTAAATATTTGAGAGAGCCTTTGTGGTTAAAATATGTGATGAAGTAGAATTGAACTAGGGACTATTTATTGCTTAGAAGTATGATAATTAACGTTATTAATCTCGTTCTTTTATAAATTTCGACACCGCTTACAAAAATTACGTACACCCCTGAATTGGGGTCAGCTGTATGAATTATCTATATTTATTATACTCATTTGGATTGAAACTAGGGATTCTATAAATCTTGTACCTATTACCATACTATCTCTTGCCGATAGCTTTGGTCAAAAACTAATTGACGAGCTCAAGTATGCACATCAATATTACCAAGTCCATAGACCCAAACTTTGATCTCTATTGAGCAATATGTAAACCAGATTAGATAAGATCGGATATGAAATTATATAGCCGATTGCAACATGTTTGGGATTGAGGCATTTTCGTATTCATCAGTATGTTCACCATATTGCCGCGCCTTCATTTTAGAAGTAACATGTTTCCAAATCTTCATATTCTTTGAATCCATGAAAGGATGTTAAATGGCTTAAAACTTTAATGTCAATTTCCTGTTCATCTTTATCAAATAAGGCAGGCAACATGCCGGTCAATTATATTACATTGATAGCTTAAACATTACTCTCTCCGGTTTACATTAGTTATACTGTTACTAAATATATCTGGTCCAAAATAATTGCCGTTTTAGAAGATTAAGGTATATTTTTTTATATTTTTCCATTTTTCCTTAGTATTAAATGTCTTGAAAGTAAAAAACTAACATAGAAAATCTAAATGGAAGAGTAGAAATTATTGAACAGCATAAAGCTGGAATCATTGAGTCATGCTACATCACCTGCCGCTATTAGTTTTAATTATATATGACAAAAGGAGATCACAGATTTCAATGTGTTAGATTTGAGGATTTTGAATGAATAAACCAAATAAGAAAAGAAAGAAAAAGATAATTAATTAAAACACAAGAGGAACATAAGATTTGTACTTCTAACTTCACTTATAAAGGTGCACCAATACTTATTGCACCATAGAATTTTTTGAGCTTGGGCGCACACATATATATTTAAAAAATATAACATTGTTATACATAATATTGAGATAAGAGTATGGGTTCACATGCCGCATGCTCCAACACATAGATACGCCCCTATTTGATCTTCGTCAAATAATTCACAAATTTTAGTTGTTAGGTTTAGCAGGAACTATTTAAAAAGAATTTAACATAAACTCACATGTTGAGATGCAAGTTTTGCCGTTTCTATTATTATTGATCTATTTTTAGAGTTTGGTACAACTTTCTAAGGTGTAGTTTCTGTTTTTTTTTAAAAAAAATTGTTTATATAGTGTCTAATGCACTTTTTGGTATTGCGATTTCTGAACTTCGATAGGACTTTCATGGTTCTTCTGGTTTTCTGAATTTCGATAGGACTTTCATGGTTATTTTTTGTCACTTTTCTCGTTAAAGAAATCTAACAACTAGGATTTATTAAATGTTTGAGAAAATAAAAAGTGCTCACTATTTGTAAACTTAAAGCATCGAAATTGCTCAAAAATATATTTAAGGTACCATTTTAAACCTAGCCACAAATATAAAGATTTAACATGAACTCACATTTTGAGAAGACTTTGCAGTTTTGTTATTTTTAGTGTATTTCTGGAGTACAAAGCTACTTTCTGCAGTTCAATTTCTGTTGGTCTTTTAATTTATTTATGGAATTTAATGCAGTTTTTAGTGTTGCGGTTTCTAGAATTTGACAGGACTTTTTGATTTTTTCCTTCACATTTTTATTAAATCAAACGTCCAAAATTTATTAAATATTTGATGGAAATATATTTAAGTGATTATTTTAAACCTACCCACAAACATAAGCAACCTTTTATATTTACCAACATATGAAGAGATGACAGTAAAAATAGCACGGGTTAGCCAGTTTTCGGACTGGTCATTTTAAAATAGCTAGCGTTTGCAAAGTTATTGAAAAAGAACCACTATTTTGCTGCAACATAGGAAGTTCCAGCATAATATACTGGAGATCGGTGCACCTGTGTATGAACTTCTAGCATATTATGCTGGAACTCCAACACGCTCGTTCAGATTTATCTTTACATGAAAAGTGACTAAATTTCGGTTACTTTTGAAATTGTGACTATTTTTGAATGACCACTTGTAAATCTGACTATTTTTGAATTTATCCCGAGATAGCATACCTTGCGAACCCAAGTTAATTGGTGGTCACATGAGAGAGGCACGTGCAGTTAGTTAGCTACACTCTCATAGTGAAACCATTGTAGAAAGTGAGTGAATGTTGTGACTGCCGTACTGTTTCCATTGCTTATTGATTTTGGTTTCTTATTCTAATTGTTTCAGTATTCTCTGGAGCTGTAGTTGTTGATTTTGCTTGCTGAACATTTTTTAAATAAAGAAATGTCATCGACATTGTTCTTATTTGAGTTTTGACATTAGTTGTTGAATTTTAGATACAGGAGAACGGAACTACTTATTTGAATAAGAAAAGCCGAGGTAAGTCCCCAATTTGCAGAAGTGACAACCCTTACAAAATTGTATACCTTAATATAGTACTATATAATAATGTGATTCAACTTTTTTTATTGTATATCTTCGGGATATACAATTATATGAATTGTATACTCTGAAAGTATACAGCATACAAAACTATGCTATGTAATCTTTTAATAAGCGAGTTTTATAAATGTGTGCAGGCGCGGAAAATGTTTCTTGTTAACTGATGCACTTGAACTTGAGCCTTTGGAGTATACTTTAGCGATGTTTTCTATTAAAAACTTGAATAGGACAAGAGGTCCTAAATTTCCACGCCTCTTTGATCTTTTTCTCAAACATCTTGCTCCATTTCAAGTCATTCTACTTATCTTTGTGTGCCTATTTTTCTAGGTATCATGGTTGGGAAAACCAAGGAAAAGAACTGTCAATCTGATCAAGCTTCCCCCAGATATGGATTTAATTCCTTACCTCAAGAAATTGTTATTGACATAGCTTCCAGACTTCCCATTGCAAGTCATTTTACAACTTGTTACATGATAAAAAGCTTGTGAATCTGCACTTGTCTCCTGTGGTAAAGAACGTTCCTTGCATTATTTTTTACGCGGATTATCCATTAAGGAATCGACTCTACTTTCTTGATTTTTCTTATCATGGTAGGGAAGAAGAGGTTGTGAGGAAAATTAGAACCCCTTTTGCAAACTTTGTGCCTGAATTTAAAGTGGTTGGCTCATGTAATGGACTATTGTGCATATGTACTTCTGCATATAGTGATTCACTTTATGTGTACAATCCTTTTTATAAGAGACTACAAAGAGCTGCCTGAGACGGTAGAATTTGGTGTGCAAAAAATGATTTTTGGATTTGGTTTTCATCCTGTTACCAAAGAATACAAGGTGATCAAGATCATAAATTGTGGCAATATGTATTATAATGACCACTGGCGCTATCGTAGATTCCGGGTTCCCTACACTGGTAAATCAGATATTCAAGTACTTAGTCTTGGTAGCAACAGATGGAGAAGTATAGGAGAATTTGATTACCGTATTGATCCAAGTTCTCAAGGAATTATGTTATATGGAAAGATGCATTGGTTTACTCGATTTGGGATGTATTATGGACATCGTGACAGGATCATTGTTTCCTTTGATTTAGCTGATGATGTATTATGAAAAAAGTGATTTTGATTTAAACCCAAGAATTGGCAACTTTCATCTAGCAGTTGTTGAAGATTGTCTTGCCATTGCTCTAACTTTGCCTCGCCAAAATGGCCGAGGAATAGAAATTTGGGTAATGAAAGAATACAATGTGAAAGAGTCATGGGTGAAGTATACAATTGGGGCTCATACACCAACTCAAAATTTCGTCACTCAACATTTGCAACCATTGGTGAAAGTTCTATGCATGTTAAAGAATGGAGAGCTATTGCTTGAGTACAAAGGTGGAAATTTGGTTTCATATGATCCTCAAAATGGTGTCTTTAGGACGCTAAAGTTTCAGGGGATGCCTAATTTATTTCAGACATTTGCTCATGTGGGTTGCCTTAATTGGATTGATACCCCACCAATAGATCTTTTACAAAATTAGATCATCAAAATTATTTATACCTTCTTAATAAAAAACTTTGTCATATATGCTTAACATATTTTAGCATTTCCAGCTTGCTCCCCGCTATGATTTGGACCTTTTGCCTGCTTAGAAGTGGATTCGAAACACTGACAAATGGATCTTTAGTCCTTTGTTGTTCTTTTAATGCCATTACCCTAAGTCCTTCTTGGACACAAGCAGTATGTCAAAGAATCAACTCAGTTTTCTACATTGTGATTTATAACATAGCGCTGCAGAGTGCAGGTTATTTATGCTTGAATAGAGGTACAGATAAATGGTTAGTTGCTACTTTGAGCATGTTTCTGTTTTGTCAAAAGAATGACATTTATTAATAGTCCTTTCACTTGATCATACACAAGTATAAATACTCAAAAGGGCAACTCAAGAGTCTTGGCCACATTTAACAATGTACACTAAATGCATTACAAGTTCCTAAAAGATTATTGCTCTTGAAAAAACTAAAAGACATTTGGAAAAATGAATATTTATCAACTAGTACCAATATATGCATTTTTCCAAAGAATTGCAGTAATACCAAGATTGCTCTTTTGTTTACGGACTTTAAGAATTACCAGAGTTCCTAAGAGTCCAGGCATCCATTTCCAAGTCTGTCTACTTATCTTTGTATGTGTCATGGTCATGGATACAGAAACCAACAAACAGAAGTGTCATTCTGATGAACCTCCCACAAGATATGGATTCGATTCTCTACCTCACGAAATTGTCCCTGACATAGCTTCTAGACTTCACCCTAGTTTCTCCAAAAATACAACTCCTCTCCCTTATCTTTTACTTTTTAAAATTATACAATTTCTCTTCTATCTCATGAAATTAACCCTTTATTGTTTTGCAAAGAAATGAGTAAGGCTAAGTAGACATGGTGCAAATTAGTACTAAAAAGTGCATACTTTAACAGTACAAAATACAAAGAACTCATTGAAATATCGTTACTTTATATAGCATTAAGGTACCTAAAAAGTGCTTCTTCTACCATGGAAATCTTTAAATGACTATCTTAACGAGAGGTATATGACTAGACCAGTTTGCATTAGTATTAGCAAGTTCATATTACATCAAGAATATGAAACAGCTAGCTCCACACATTTTACATATTACAGGCTATTCATTTCATTTTCCGGGTACAAAGTTAGTGGCAAAAGCCCAAGCGTTGTTGGCTACAGGGTCAGCAATGTGATCGAAAAGGTTTTCAATTGGTCCCTTTCCTGTGACAATCGCTTGAACGAAAAATCCAAACATTGAGAACATAGCCAATCGGCCGTTCTTGATTTCCTTCACCTTCAACTCAGCGAATGCCTCGGGATCATCAGCGAGCCCTAGTGGGTCAAAAGCTCCTCCCGGATAAATTTTGTCAAGACCTTCACCCAGTGGGCCTCCGCCAACTCTGTATCCTTCAATTAAGCCCATGAGCACAACTTGGGATGCCCAAATAGCAAGAATGCTCTGTGCATGAATAAGGTTTGGGTTACCAAGGTAGTCAAGACCGCCTTCTGAGAAAATTTGAGATCCAGCCTTGAACCAAACTGCCTCACCGAATTTAACACCATTCTTGGAAAGGATTTCAGGGAAGACACAACCCAAAGCACCAAGCATGGCCCAACGGCAATGGATCACCTCAAGCTCACGGTTCCTGGCGAATGTTTCAGGGTCAGCTGAGAGTCCAGCGGTGTCCCACCCATAATCACCTGGAAACTCGCCAGTCAAGTAAGATGGAGTTTGCTCGGAGAATGGTCCCAAGTACTTTGGCCTGTCTTCTCCATACCTATTTCATCAAGGCACAATATTTTGTTACATTTATGGCATCATGCTCTTGATTAATCAAATTACAATTTTACTTTCTCGGTAGAATATAAAGTCATGTACAAATGTTACTTCCAATGCTCAGTGTATTTAAATAATCATCAGAAGTGGAGTTTATGAGTTCTTGGTACTTTAAAAATCTTCATGCCAATTCAAACTAAAATACATAAATTGATACAGACGACCTACTAGATAATTTATTGAAGATAGATAAAGAAAGAAATAAATTACCAAATGCTTTGTGGGGCACTTTTAACGGTACGTCTCATTGTGGCACGTCCACCATTAAAGCTACCAATTTTCCTAACGAGCTCATTTTGTGACTTAAGAGCTGTCTGCCCAGAAAATGCAGATTGTTGAATTGCAGAAGTTGCCATTTGAAGATTTCTTTTTTATCTTCTTTGTGCTGATGCTAAGTTTGAACTATGAAAAAACTTACTCTATATTTACATTGCTTGGGAATGGAGGTTTTTATATGGAAATTAATGGATTTTGAGGATCACAAAGTGTACACCTAAGCAGAAGCTGATTGGTTCTTGCTTCGGATTTGGATTTCACTTAGTGATTTTTTCAGTGAAAGAATGAGGCCTTTAGTTTGCCATTTGGCTGTTGAATATCTCTTGGCTGAGATTGTTGTTTCAGATATATACAGTACACTGGACCATGTTCACGTGTTGAATACTTACAAAGTAGTAATCACACTTTTGGAGCATCAGCAAAGTTGTCTCGCTATGACCTGTAGGTGAGAGGTTCGAGCCGTAGAAATAGTCATTAATGTTTGCATTAGGATATGTTATCTATATCACTCCACTTGGGGTAAGGCTCTTCCTTGAATCTTACATAAATACGGAATATTTTATGCGTTGAGCTGCCCTTTATTTTTTTACTCCCACTTGCTAAGAAAATTAACAATAAATAGCTCTGTTTAAGTAAACGAGGAAGAAAAAAATAAAAGCTAAACCGATGTTTAATTTTACGAAAAATGATTTAGAAAAGCAACAAGAATGAAAACTACGTTGGAACATTTTAAAGGCAACTCGATGCACTAAGTTAGTTGTACAGAATATCCAAAAAAGAGTATACAGAATATCCAAAAAAGAGTAAGATCACATTGGACCTATTATAGATATTTTTACCTTACATTTTTGCAAGAAACTCAATGAAATTTTATATAAGTGAATGAAGATTAAGTGGGCGTTTGGACATAAGAATTGTAAAATTCCAAACTAGGGAAAAAATATTTTCAAGTGAAAATGGTATTTGAAATTTAGAGTTGTGTTTGGACATGAATATGATTTTAGATTGTTTTTGAAGTTTTGTGAGTGATTTGAGTGAAAATTTTGAAAAATAATTTTTTAGAGTTTTTCAAATTTTCGAAAATTTCCAAAATGTATCTTCAAGTGAAAATTGAAAATTTTATGAACAAATGTTGATTTTGAAAAAAAATAAAAAAATTATGAAAAAAAAAAGAGAAAAAATTCTTATGTCCAAATAGGCTCTAAGTCAATTATTCAGATGTAATAACATAAGTACAGAAGAGCATGTAACTTCTATTAAATTCAAAATCATACACCAAAAACTGACTATATTACTTTCAGTCTATTATTACAAAACATAAAATTTTGCTTATTTGAATATGCAATAAGATCGATCTAACTAAGAGTAACATAAAAATCTTGATCCAGCAGATTATTACTATAATTAATGAAGAATAGAATTACATCACGCCAAATAATAAAATTATTTGAACAAAAAAGTGGTATCAAAATCTACTACCACCGTGGCCCCATCCTTCTCCGAAACCAAAACCACTACCACCATCTTTACCACCGCCTCCACCACCTCCTCCACCGCCGCCACCACCATTTGCACCTGACCCATGACCCTCGCCATATCCAAAGCCGATACCAGACCCACCATTACTACCTCCACCACCACCTCCGCCGCCTCCACCACCGCCACCACTGTCGTTCGCTCCTGATCCGTGACCCTCGCCATATCCAAAGCCGACACCAAATCCACCATCACTACCCCCTCCTCCACCTCCGCCGCCGCCGCCGCCACCAAGACCTCCTAGAATTTGGTCAAACCCTCCGTTTAAGTCTAAATTGGGTAAAAATGAATCCCCGAGAAGCTTCCTTGCACAGGAAGTTTGAACGAGAACACCCAAAACAACAAGAAACATTAACTTGTATGCCATCTTTGCTAAAGTATTAGAATATAGGATTTAACTATTTAAGGTACTATGGAAAATCTGCATAGGAAGGAGATTATATAATGGCATGGTCAGCTAATGTGTTTAAATTACATTAATTAAACGTTGCAAAACGAAAAAATTAACTTGAAATGAACTGAATGTAGTTGAACATTAATAGGATTTGGGATGTCAAATACAATGCAAAAGTGAAAAGTACCTGCGATATACTAGCAATCTACATTAATGCCTCCTAGGGCTCATTATGCATTAATTTTTCCAAAATGTCTGTCACGACCCGAATTTCTCACCCTCGGGAGTCGTGACGGCGCCTACTGGTGAAAACTAGGCAAGCCAAATTATTCTAATTTCTAACCTTTTCAGTCTTTAAGTCCTTATAATTTCAAAGCAACATATCAAACGGCGGAAATAACAATATCAATAACAAAGCGGAAGACGAAATCTGATAATTTAACTTAATACAAACTGCTGAAGTCTAAATACAACTCTACCTAGAATTTGGTGTCACAATTTCACAAACTGTTTAAGAATACTACAAATATGGTTTGAATAGAAATACACGAATCTGTCTCTAAATAAGTAAAACATAAAAGAAATGATAGAAGGAGGTGCCAAGGCCTGCAGGCGCCTGCAGGACTATCTCGGGTGGCCTGTTGGACTGAAGGCAGCAACCTCACTGTGGTCCAAACGCTCTGGTACCAGTATCTGCACACAGTGCAGAGTGTAGTATCAGCACAACCGACCCCATGTGCTGGTAAGTGCCTAGCCTAACCTCGCGAAGTAGTGACGAGGCTAGGACCAGACTACCAAATAAACCTGTGCAGTTAAATCATATACAACGGAAAAATAAAAGCAGATAATTATAGTTAAAGATGGGAGGGGAAAAACATGCTTCGGGAGCAACAGATAACAACAAAATATCAGGAGGAATATAAAGAAACCAAAATCCAATTACTAACAAGGATAAGGAAAACAAATGCAGAATTCACTTTCATTTCACATCTTGTTGCAGGCGTGCAACCCGATCCCATTTCATATACCTCATTGCAGGCGTGCAACCCGATCCCATTTCATATATCTACAACAATCACAAAAGAATCCTGGCAAGGGAACATGAGTATAACAACAACATCCCGGCAAGGGAAACAATATCGTAAACAATAACATCCCGGTTAGGGAGACAATGTCATAATAATAATATCCCGGAAAGGGAGACAATATCATAAACAATAACATCCCAGCAAGGGAACCAACAATGATAATCAACATTTTAAGTATGAATAAATCTCAATGGAGTCACTACAATTACAACACTAGACCCACGGGCATGCTTGACTCCGACATATAGATACTCGTCACCATGCCTATACGTCGTACTCCACAATTAACACATAGAAAATAAGACACAACTCATAATCCCTCAAGCTAAGGTTATACCAAACACTTACTTTCATGCCACAAATACAATTCAAGCCTCAACTACCGCTTTACCTCTCATTTCGCAATTACGAAGCCTGATCTCGCAATTGCGAGATAAGAGGCCTGGGCAAAAATACCAGATACCAACATTTGATCCTAAGTCCAATTTCACTCCATGGCCTATCCAAAACTCACCCGAGCCCTCGGGGCTCCAAACCAAACATGCACACCAACCTAAAAATATCATACGGACTTGCTCGTGCAATCAAATCCTCAAAATAACATCAACAACTATGAATTATACCCCAAATTCATGAAATCATTCAAGAACACCAAAATTTCCAATGTCTCAACTTTAAGTTCGTTTTATACCAAACCGATTCCGATCTTTACCAAATTTTATAGATTCAACCTAATTATTATTTCAAACTTGTACCGGGCTCCAGAACTAAAATACGGGCCCGGTACCATCAATTTCAAACACCTTTTATTTCCAAAAACTCTTATATATCTCTAGAAAATAATTTTCTTTAAAAATTCATTTCTCGGGCTTGGGACTTCGGAATTCAATTCCGGACATATGCCCAAGTCCCATTTTTTCCTATGGACCTTCTGAGACCGTCAAATCATGGGTCCGAGTTTGTTTACCCAAAATGTTGACCGAAGTCAACCTGAATTCATTTTAAATGCAAACTTCATCATTTTTCACAGATTTTCACATAATGGCTTCCCGGATACACGCCTGGACTATGCATGAAAATTGGGGTGAGACAAAAAGGAGGTTTTAAGGCCTCGGAACACGAAATTCATTTCTAAAAGAAGTGATGACCTTTTGGGTCATCACAATGTTCAAAAAACTACAATTCCTCCAAGAGACAGAGCTAGGATTTCAAGCTTATAGGTTCGGAATTCTAATCATGTTATGTATATAGTAGAGATCGAATGCCTTCGATCTATATACTTAAGAGGTCGTCTGAAGTCCGAGTCCGGACAAGACCAAGCTCGAGCTCGAGGGACTAGACCCGTGTTCGAAGACGAAGTACGATGCATACCAAGGTCGAGTTTGTCCTGCCCCGAAATAGTACCGTTATGGATTTGTACCAGAACAAGTTAGATTCCTGCCACTTCCCCAAAGTCATGGCGCGAATCCTGAAATATGATCGTACTATTCCGTACTAGGCGGTTAGACAGTTGTACCAAGAATATTCCCTAATGTAAATAGAGATATTCCTTATTTACGGCTCCCTTATTATATAAAGGGGACCCCAATCATTTGTAACACCATCTTTGACTGAGAAAAGAATATACTCTCTAGCTTTTTGCCTACTGTTCATCGGCATTGTCCTTTAGCTCCATTGTTCTTACTTTACTTTTCTTACTTTACTGCTCTTAGCCTATCTCGAGGTCACTGTCTCGAGGTCACCACTGTCAAGTATTATTGGTTTGATTAACTTCTATTTTTCATTTCTACTTCATATTTCTTGATTACTAACTAGTATTGAACTAAATCACATATCTTTAAAACCACAAATCAAGTTTAATTATTACTTGTATTTTCGAGGTAAATAGTTTGGCGTCCACCGTGTGGCTAAAAATAATAGTGATTGTTTCTTTACTCATTCTCATTACACACGTTATCTTTACACTTTTTCTTGTCAAGATTTTTGATTCTCAAGCTTGAACATGTCTCGCACACAAAACACACTTGTTCATGACAATGAGGGCCTTGGAGAAAACAGCAATATAGGGGTCACCGATAAACCTAGGGGAAAAGCAAAATGCAAAACCAGTTGATGTTAGCTCGCACATCGCTTTGAATACAGATCTAGGTGCGGACCCCTAAGGAAATATGCACAGGGAAGTCGGATCCGGTGGCCAAAGAACACAAGGAATGGGAGATGGGGGAGTGAGCCTCCAAGTGATATTCGAGATGTTGCAAGCTCAGCAAATCGCTATTGCCCAACTTCAAAGTCAGAATAAAACTCCAAACACTGCCTAACCAGTAAACACACGGCACACTGAACCAGCGTTAGAAAGGCCTAATGAAAGTGGCTCGGGGACTGACCTCACGATTATGAAAATGCTTGAAGAACTCACCAAAAGGATTGAGTTCGGAGAAAAGAAGATCTAAGATAATGAGAAGAAGGTGGAGACTGATAACTCCCGTGTAGACTAGATACCAGGGGCACCTCCAGTTTTGAAAGGTTTATACACAAAAATATTCATACAAAAATCATTCCCTTAGAGTGCGGCTCCAATGCCTATTCCCAAAATGTTTTGCATGCCCGACATAGCTAAGTATAACGAAACAATAGACCCTAACGAACATATTACTTCATATACTTGTGGGATCAAAGGAAATGACTTGAACGATGATGAAATCTAGTTAGTGTTATTGAAAAAGTTTGGGGAAACACTCTCAAAAGGAGATGTGATTTGGTATCACAACTTAGCCCCTAACTCTATCGATTCATTCTCTATGTTAGCAGATGCCTTCGTTAAAGCCCATGTCGGGGCCATAAAGGTGGTCACGAGGAAATCGGATGTCTTCAAAATAAAACAAAGGAGCGATGAGATGTTAAGGGAGTTCGTGTCCAGGTTTCAAATGGAAAGAATGGAACTATCACCGATCTCTGACGACTGGGCAGTACATGCCTTTATGCTGGGTTTGAACGAGCGAAGCTCGATTGCTTCTCGACAACTGAGGCAAAACTTGATCGAGTACCCAGCTGTGACGTGGTCAGATGTGCACAACCATTATCAATCAAAAATTAGTGTTGAGGACAATCAATTAGGAGCCCCCTCGGGTTCAGTTCATCCTAATCTGTTTACGACCAAGCCCACGAGGGATACGAACATGGAGTCGAGATCGAACATAGAAAGGTATCAATCGTATGTCAATCAAAGGAATCATAGTTTGGAACAAAACACTCCCCGAAACGATTGGAGAAATGATCGAGGTCGGAGCTCTCAAGGACTCACGAGTAAGAGCGGGTTCAATAAGCATACCGGTCCCGTTGAGGCTCCTCGATTATCTGAATATAAATTCAGTGTAGATGCATCGGGGATTGTCTCAGCTATTGGAAGAATCAAAGATACCAAGTTGCCCAAGCCTATACAGAACGATCCATCTCAAAGGAACCTGAACTTGATGTGCAAATATCATGGCACACATGGTCATAGAAGGGAAGATTGTCGGTAGCTAAGGGAAGAGGTGGCTCAGTTGTTCAACGAGGGCCACCTTCAGGAATTTCTAAGTGATCGGGTTAAGAATCATATCAGGGAGAGAGACACAAGGAAAAATGAGCAAAAAGAACCACATCATGTTATCTACATGATCGTCAATGGAGTCTATGTACCTCAACGACCTATATTCAAGTGCACCAAAGTATCAATCACAAGGGAGAAACGGACTCAGAGCTATGTGCCCGAGAACGTCCTATCATTCTGTGACGATGAAGCAGAGGGCATATCCCAGCCTCACAACGACGCCCTAGTAATCTCTATCTTTTTAAATAAAATTCAAGTTAAACGTTTTTAGTGGATCCAGGTAGCTCAGCGAACATAATCAGATCGAGGGTCGTAGAACAACTCGGCCTACAAGACTAGATTGTACCTGCATTCCAGGCGTTGAATGGATTCAACATGGCAAGCGAAACAATAAAGGGAGAAGTTATCTTACCAGTAAATGTATCCAGGACCATACAGGATACCAAGTTCCATGTCATAGAAGGCGACATGAGTTATAACGCACACCTTGAGAGACCGTGGATACACAACATGAGGGCAGTACCTTCGACTCTTCACCAGATAATGAAATTCCCAACGGAGGAAGGAGTGAAAATAGTCCGCGGAGAACAACATGATGCAAAAGAGATGTTTGCAATCGAGGAAGTAGTGGCGATACCAGAACCCTTGACCACGGAGAAATCGAGCTTCAAAGGCAAGCAGACAGCTAGCAACCATAACTCCCGGCCTCGATGGAATCAGAATAGCAGGTAATTGAAATCAAAGAAGAGGATTTCCTCACTCCACGAACCTTCATCATTCCCCGAAGAGTTTGATTCCACCTAGTCAACTGCCCGAGAGAAAGGTACACCTGAGAACGGGATTAACCCCCGAACTCGGAAAAACAAACTCATTCAGTTTCTTATCGATAATATGGATTACTTGCTTGGTCCCGCTTAGCTATAATAGGAATTCTGCCAAAAATCGCCACATATCGGTAGAGCACCGATTCTAGGTTCAAACCGGTGAAGCAAAAAAAAAAGGGAGGCCTCAGACCAAGAAGCTATGTACCGACGTCCAGTTAACAGGATGAGCAAAGAATAGACATGTAAAACAATGAAAGCCTATATTGATGATATGACTAGTTAAGTCCCTGTGTGTAGAGGACCATTTTAATCCATTTGTAGGAAACATTCGAAGTTTTGAGGCAATATGACATGAAGCTTAACCCAGGGAAATATGCCTTTGGAGTTGGCTCGGGTAAAATTCTCACTTCATGGTGTCAAAACGGGGCCCGAAATCATCCCTGACAAGTCCAAGGCTACAAACTCGGCATGACGGAAGCTCTCGAAAGTGCGCGATCTCGAAGACACCCTTTTTACATGAAGGCCTTAGGTTTTAAAGCATATGTTGCACTCTTTTTCCCTTGGCTCAAATTTTGTCCCAAATGGGTTTTATCGGCAAGATTTTTAATGAGGCAACAACTATGTGTTGCCTAAGGAAAACTCAACAATATCCAAGGTTTCTTTTTAAGCAATCTTGAATACTGGGGGGCATCACCCTCGGAGGTAATATTTTCAAGGAAAATACTTAACGCCTAAGAGGGCCTCGATTGGGAAACTTTGTAATGGGCCAAACGGTCAGATGAACCGTGTCCATATAATAGTCAAGCCCCGATGGCAAAACATGTACACATGTATCAATTATTTGAAGAAGCATTCTGTTAATATCAAAAAACACTTTGTGTCCCAAATAAGTCTACTATTACACGAGATCTGCACTTATAATCCTACGGGAAACAACTCAAGAGCCAAAGCATAAAAGCACCCCCGAATACTCGGGGATTGTCATCGACTACACCTGAGTCATCGAAAACTCGGACTTATAAGACCTCAAAGGGGCACCCTCTCGAAACAAAGGCCAAGGCCAATATACTCGGGGACTAACTTTTCGAACAAGTTCAGAAAGTTATCGGGAAACAAGTCCAAGTGACATACCCGAAGGCTACGACCATACTAAAGACTACAGTCATATAAAGGCTACGACCAAAATAATGCGGCTCGGAGACGTTCGACTTCCCCTATAAATTAAAGGCCTTCAAACATTGAAAAACTGGTTAAATTAGGCTACCCTCGGCAAAAGCAAAATATGAAGGGCTTCGATAAATTCAGCCCTTGAAAAATCCAAGGGCTTCTATAACATCGACCTTCGAAAATACCTCAAGAGGTATTCAATTATGTTTACACAAACAAATTACTAATAAGGTTCCGATATATCAAACCTTCGAAAAAACCTACGGGTATAAAAAACACGTGCTAAGGCATAATTAAATTTTCACTAAGTCTTTTAACCGAAATGAGTGAAAAATTATATAGCCATTCTAAGAAGCCGAATCGGCCAAACTTAAAGAGCCTAAGGGCCAACATAAAGAGCCTAAGGGACGATATATAAGAGCCTAAGGGTCAACTTCGAAAGGCTTAAGGGCCAAAAATATATTGTACAAAACTCCGTTCTCACTCTACCCAAGCTCAAGGGTCACGATATCTCGAGTTCACATCGGGTCGATTTAAACTTGGCTCAAGGATTATTATACCTATCGATAAAGATCTAAGGGATTATTCCCAAGCCCAAGCCAATTCTCGGACCAATCATTCAAGTTATGCAAAAGAAGTATTCCATAAATAAAGACAATATGAAATCCAGCACAAGTCAAAAATAAGATAAAAAGTTCCCCTTGTATTTCCAAAGGATGATTATAAGGAATATTTACACAAAGGATACTTGCACAAAAACAAAATAAGGAAACCCAAGACTACTTCGGAGTCACATCTTCGGGAGTCGCTTCTTCGAGAGCCTCATCCTCGGGGACTTCATCTTCGTCTCCTACACTCTCGAAGCCACTAGCAGAATCATCTTCATCGGAAAGCAGAGCAGCAGCTGTTGATACCTAATTTTTCCCATATATTTTTAATAGATATATATACTTTCAAAATAGCACATATGCAGTTATAAGCATGCATAAACATTTTTTATAAGTTTTCTATAATTTTTTAAAAGCTCCAAATCAATTTATTTCTTCTCATTTATTTATAAAATATCCAATAATTGTCCACCAAATTACTTTTGTGATGATTTAGTCATCTAAATTCTTTATTTATGCCAACACAATTCTTAAATATTTTTAGCGTATTTTCTTACATTTTTAGGCTAAATTGCACATCTTTGCAATAATAGCCCATATTAATGCATAATTACATTATTGATACATAAAATGGTCTTTTATATTTTTAAAATATTAAATAACTATTTTAATTTATTTTAGTACACGAAAATAATTTTTGGAACTCATTTACTATTATTATAAATTATGTAACTATTAAAAGTGGCTATTTAAAATCTGGCCTTTTTTTATTTCAATTTCAGACCTAATTCAACCCAATACCACCCCAATCCCAATTTAAATTTACCCAGCCAAAACCCTAAAGACCCGATCCGGCCCCAAAACCCTTTAATCTCGACCGTTGATCATAAGATCAACGGCCACAAACAACCCTTATCCAAAATAAACCAAACGACCCCCCTCCCCCAAACCTTTTCATTTTCCACCATCTGCCGCCCTGAAATTCCTCCCCTCTCTCAAATGCTCTCAAATCTAACCCTAATCGGACCTCACCATCACTCATCTATGGCTATCTATGGGGGTTTCTCACCACCCCCATGCCTCTATTAGCCTTTTTCACGTTGGTATTGCCATCTCCAAGGCCCTCAAGGGACCAGGGTTAGTTGGCTTGCATCTATGATTCCTTTCTCACGTGTTTCAAGTCTATTCCAGTGTGATTCCGAGTAAGATCGTCCTATAACAACTATGATCTATGGGTTTCTAAGCATGTTTCTTCACCTCTGTGTTGTTCTCCTCGAAAACCCTAATTTATTTCTTCTGGACCTCTTAGATCTATACATATCTGAGATGATTTATACTTGTTTCATATTAGTTTTACAATAATCTTGTGATTCTTTACAAGAATCATGTGATTTTCGAATGATTTTTCATTTTTCCTAAACTAGGATTTTCGAAAATGTCTTTTCCAAAATGTTTGATGATTTTTTAGTGTTTGATCTTCTGCTTCTTATGTGTTTGACTGATTTTGTAAGTTTTCTACAACCTTAACTCACTTGTACTGAAAACTCTAAATTTCTGACATTTCTTTGTTTGGCTTCTGAGTACTGGTGTACTGATTGTGTTCTTGCCTTGATTCTCGTAATTTCTCTTTAGCCATTTGAATGGCTCATGATTTTCTTGTCTTAATATGCCTCTACTGAATTTCTTAGTTCAACATTTCACTGATTCTATATGTTTTTGTTCATCATGACTATTCATCTTGAATCAGTGTCGATTTAACTATTTGTTGTGTTATAATTATGTGTCGAATCCTGACTTTTCATTTCTTACCTTATTTTATCCGCTAAACTTTCTGACTCTTTTATGATTTTCTCTTTGATTGAACCCTTGATTATTTTAAAGTCCTTATTTCCTGGTTTGATTTGAACGTTTTTCCTTAACAAAACTTTTGATTCTTACCTCCCTACTCGGTTTAATTGAACTGTTTGCCTTAATTAATTTTTTCCTTGCCTTATTTGTTATTTTTGCTGATTCTTACTGATTATTTCCTTAACTGAAACCCTTGTGTATTCACCCCTAATTACCTACTCTGTACTTAAGTTGTACTCGATTTCCTTCCTTAAGTATCTGTCCACTTTTACCATTGATTGATTATCCTTTGATTAAAGGGAAGACTCACTGATTTTACATGTGATTGATTCCCTGAATTTCTCTGATTGCTACTTAATTGATCCCTTACCTTATTTTACTAAGCTTTTGATTACTATATAAACTCCTTCCTATTCTCACTTCTAACAATGAATATTAGTTCACAAAAGCACACTTACACTCTAAAGCTCTCTTTTTCCCCTCTGCTACTTTTGATATTCACTGGTCTAGCCAGCTGAAAGCCAAGGCTATATATTGGAACTACATCTGCTTTATATTCTACACTCTTTCCTTCAACTGGTATGACTCTAGTTAAATTTTGAAATCCAAACCCTATGTGTTTCATTCTTGCACTAGTTGATCATCTATGAATTCAATTTGTATTCCTGCTTACTTCTTTGCCTAGCATGTCTAAACATGTTCAATGTATGATTAGCATATCTACAGTCCACCTAGTTATAAGATGCTTAACCAGTCTGTTTGTGAATATCTGTTCAATCCTCTAATTATGTGATCATGTTGGCTATTTGATGTATGTGATTGACCCTGCCTGTATGTTTAATCCTGTTCAAGACATGTCAGGCTTTCTATATTATAACTGTGATCTATATCTTAACTATTTACTGTCTATGACTAGCCTGCTAAGTCACTAAGACCCTAAGTGTTTTATGCAGTATTTGTTGACTGTATGTTTGCTCTATACCCTATCCATGTACCCCTAATCTGACTCTTCTATGCCCCAGTCCCTTTATCCCCATGTGAGATCTGTTTGTTGAGTGTTTCTGAATCTGGATGTTTTATGACAATTGATTGTCTGCTATCTTCAAAAGAGTTTTGGTACTCCTCTCAAACTGTCTTTTACCACCAAACTATCTCTTGTTTCGGAAAACCTTTTCACTCCTAAAGTCATCTCTGTACGATTTTCAAAACCTTCTCAAACCTATGTCAAGCACTCTCACTTTTCTCTTAGAATACTAGGTTCTGCCCCTCTGATATGTGTACTGCATTGAGATCCTTGAGATCTCTCTGAACTCTGGTATATCAGATCTGGCCTTTCCACATTGCACCTAAATCAGTTATTATTTGAGAAAAGGTCTAAGTATGAGCATTGCCCGGGATCCTTGAGGTCCTTAGGGAACTCTGACACACCTAGACATGAAATTGGCTATGGAACTTTGGGTATTTGAGACTACTGGAGGTTTGGAAATCACTTAAGCCTACTTCAGGCTCCATATAGATTAATTTCTGTTCTATTTATGTAATTTTATTCAATTCATTTGGTCTGTAATAATTATTGTAAACAAATAGTGGGGTGATTAGTGAAAAAGGGAGGGTCGTTATATATATTGGGTAAATTGGGTAGATACCATGCCTATAGGGTCTATGTTGATTCAAATGCATTTTTATGCTTTACTTCCACACAATTAGAAACCATGCCTATAGGATCTAAAAAATGGCTTTAATAATAGAGATCATACCTATAGGGTTAAAATCATCTCTATAGATACCATGCCTATAGGGGTTTCACTTTGGTTATATGTATGTTGTTTATTTTACCTCATGATTAATTAAAAGTCATGCTTATAAGACTTAAAACAGTTCATTTAGAAGGTCTATTCAGTTCATGTTTATATATTCTAAATTGGTTTAGTTAATTAATCTATCCGCTTCTCTAATAAGTTTTCAAACACTGCCTTAAATTAATACCGCTAGAAAACATGTCTATAGGATCTCAAGTTGTCCGTTCAAAAATTGTTCACTGTTTTACTACATTCCTAATCAATATAGATATCATGCTCTTAGGACATCACTGTTATGCGCTTAGGCAAGCCTATAGGGCAACTAAAAATCTTGCAACTATAAAAACTGCGCTTTGTTATTTAAGACTGCTCACATTCATAGGTCTAAAGTCAGTAGGCAAGCTTAATAGGTCTTTGACACTTTGTCTTAATTCAATGCTGTATAATCTCTACTCACCTAGATATCATGTTCTAGGGGTTTTCTCCTAAATACTTGAAACTGTTGTTTGAGACGTGCACTTATTTGTCCTGTTTGTGGGGTAAATGTGAGCCTTTAATTATTCCTTCTTTAAATGTAGTCCTAATTGTTTTTGATTGACGCCTAGACTTTTCTCCTTTAAATACCTTAGGATGGTCTAGAACTACCTTAAATTAGAGGTCCCAAATACCTCTAGGGCCATAAGTAAGGGATGGGTAGTGCATCCATAGGACATCTATCAAGGTTATTAGAACGCTTTAGGCTATGAACAAGAGGAGGGAATTGGGTAGTAAGGATATGATGACTACGCGCTAATGTCACGTGTAGCCCCTCATCGAGGAGTGATTACCGGGCATTGTGTGGGGTGATCCTGTAGGCTAACCAACCTAGGACCCCTCTTTCCCAATTTCCATTGTTTAAATAAATTTACTTCCCTTTATATATGTGCAACTTGTTCAAAACTTTTCTTTTCATTTCATTACTTGAATCATACATGTGCTTAGAATGTCAAAACATGCCTTTACTTGCAAGTATGTGTTAAAACTGTTTGTGTGTTAAAATGACTAATTCACATAGTTTAAGTTCGGCCGAGACCCACTGTTGTGGACCGAGAGGGGTGCCTAACACCTTCCCCTTAAGGTTATTTCGAGCCCTTACCCTAAATCTCTGGTAATGCAAACTAGTCTAAGAGTTAATCGCTCTAGGTGCCCTAACACACCATAATCCATTAGGTGGCGATACTTCAAATACCCAAATCCTAAAAAGGAAATGAGTCATTACCCCCATGAATGTCGAAACCCAGACTTTCTCCGCGGGGGAAAAAAAGGGGGTGCAACAACAGCCCCTTCTTATAAAATCTTCACCCTTTCGATATCGGCTGAGAGGTCGAAGCCTCGGGCATGTACCTCCTCGAGGGTTACCCTCTAAGATTGTCGCCTAGCATAATCAAGTGCACTTGATAACTTAATTTCTGCTGTAGAAGAAATCTCCTTGGCCTGAGCATTAGTTGCTTCAGCATTGGCTCGGTACGAAGATATAATTACCTCAGCGTCAGATATGGCCTTGGCCAACTCGGCAGCAGATTTAGCTTTAAGCTCCTCGATTTCACGGTCATGATCTAGGCTCTAATCCTTCACGCTTTGAAATTGACATTCAAGTGAATCCAGCTGCTATCGAAGAGTTTCCTTCTCAAAGGCAAGATTGTCCATACCTTGCCTCCACCCCAGGGTCTCGGCCTCTTTCATCTTAAGCTCTTCATGAAGTTGCGCCACCAAGTTGGCCTTTTCTTAAAACTGTGAAATTAAAAGTGTTAGTTGTCAAAACAAACAAGTACATAATAGACCCTCAAAGGCTATATTACCTTCTCAACATACTCGGTCCTTCGTCGACAAGCATGCTGTGACGACCCGGCCAATCGTTTAATGAGTTACGCTCTGTTTTTCCCATTTATGCTTCTTGATGCTTTGTTATCTGTGTTATGTGGTATCGGGTTGGTCGGATCGAATCCGGAATAATTTTGGCAAGGTTTGAGACACTTAGTCTCTTTTAAGAAAGTTTAAGTGGGAAAAGTCAACCGGATATTGACTTATGTGTTACAGAGTTCGGATGTGAGTTCTGATAGTTCGGTTAGCTTTGGGAGGTGGTTTGGGACTTAGGAGTGCGATCAGAATGGGTTTTGGAGGTCCGGAGTAGATTTAAGCTTGAATTGGCGAAGTTGATATTTTGGCGATTTCCGGTTGGTAGGCGAGATTTTGATATAGGGTTAGAATGGAATTTCTAGAGTTGAAGTAGTTTCGTTGTGTTATTTGGGATGAGTGTGCAAAAATTCAGGTCAATTTGACGTGGTTTTGTTGGGTTTTTGATCAAAAGCGAAATTTGGAAGATTTTGGAATGTTTGGCTTGAATCCGATGTGTATTGAGTGATTTGATGTTGTTTGAGGTGTTTTGATGATTGGAACATGTTTGAATAAGGTATTAGGATATGTATGTGCTTTTGGTTGAGGTCCCGGGGGCCTCGGGTTGATTTCGCAAGGTTAACGGGAAATTTGGATTGTTGTTGCAGCTGCTGAAATTGCTGCTTCTGGTATTTTTGCACCTGCGGATTGGTGACCGCAGGTGCGGCACCGCATATGCGAGAGAGAAGCCACAAAAGCGGGTTATGGAAAAATGTCAGGAATCGCAGAAGCGGTTGGGATGGACGCTGTGGAGTCGCAGATGGGAAGGCTTATTACATATGCGATTTTGGGCTGGTTAGTGATTTCCGCAGAAGCGGAGGAATAATCGCAAATGCGGTACCGCAGATGCGGTTGAAGAACTGCAGATGCGGAAAGGTCTGGGCAAAACATATAAGTTATTTTATTCACGAGTTTGAGTTATTTCACCATTTTTGACTTCGACTTGGGAGCTTTTTGGATGATTTGAAAAAGGGACTTAAAGGGAACTTCATTGAAGTAGGGAATTTGGACCTAAAACTCGTTCCTATGCTATTAATTCATGGATTAGAGCTAGAAATTATGGAGATTATGGGTGAAATTTGGGGAAACTAGGGCTTGGAAACTTAGACCTTTAATTGGGGATTTGGAAGACCATTTGGGGTCGGATTTGAGAACTTTTGTTATGTATGAACTCAAGGGGAGATAAGGAATCTGTTGATATAAAAGTTATCGAATTTTGAGATGTGGGCACAGGGATCGGTTTTTGGTAATTTTAGATTTTGTGCCCTTTATTGATTGTTTTCTCTTGGGCTTCGTTCCCTTAGCATATTTTGACGTCCTCGTTCTGTTTTTGGATAGATTCGAAGCGAGTGGAGGTCGATTCGAGGGGCAAAGGCATTGCGAGCTAGAGATTTTGCCGGTTCGAGGTGAGTAATGATTGTAAATGATGTTCTGAGGGTTTGAAACCCCAGATTGCACATCATAGTGCTATATTTAGGTGAGGTAGATGCTCGATGATGAGTGTGGGGTCATGCACTATTGGGGATTGTGACTTGGTCCGTCCCGGTTGATGATTTTACCACATATTTGATTAAAAACTATTTGCTATCATTATTATTTGGGCTGAATGTCATATTTGGGCCTAGTGCTAACTATTTGAACCCTTCGGGGCTTTTTATTGATATTTCCTCACTGTTTTGACTTTATACTTGAACTCAGTCATGTTATTTTCCACTGTTTTCATATTCAACCATGTTTACTCAGTTTTAAGACTTAAATGTTATTTTAAATGATGTTTGAGCTGAGAAACACTGTTTTACTATTGCCCGAGGGGCTTGTGAGGATTTTGACTAAGTAAGGCCGAGGGCCTATGTTGTGAGGATTTGATTATGATTATGAGGCCGAGGGCCTAAGATATGTATGCCACGAGGTGGCTTGATTGATATGAGGCCGAGGGCCTAGTGATGATGGCACGAGGTGGCTTGATATTGTGCTTGGATCGTAAGGGGCCCCTCCAGGAGTCTGTACACCCCTAGTGAGCGCGATACCCATTGTGATGTGAGATTGAGCCCGAGGGGCTGGTATTGTTCTATGTGTTTGCCCAGGGGGCTAGTACTATTTTGAGATGTTGCCCGAGGGGCGGATTTGTTGATACTGTGCTCGAGGGGCGAGCCTTTATGTGTTTACTTTTCATAATTGACTGTCAATTACCTGCTTAATTATTGAAAAAGGCTTTTCATTAAACTACATGTGAGTTAAAGGGTTTTACCTATCTTTCACTGATTTACTAATTTTAAATGGTTTTACTGCTTCATTATAGAATGCCTTGTTCCTTATGTGTTTTCTTACTTTCAGTCGTTATTTACAGTTGTTACTCACTGAGTTGGAGTACTCACTTTACTCCCTATACCCTATGTGCAGATTTAGGCGTAGCTGGTTCCGCTCCCGAGTGTTGATCCCTCCAGCTTTAGGCGGACATTCGGAGTACACGAGGTAGTTGTTGGAGTCCGCAGCCCCGTGTCTCTACTCCTTTATCACTTCTATCTCTTTTCAGACAGTTGTACTAGTTTCTTGACTTAGCGGATTCGTATTATGACTTATAGATGCTCATGACTAGTGACACCCTAGTTAGGGCTATGTATGGGTGTTCTTCTGCGTATTTATGTTATCATTGTTATTTTGGAGTTATTTTATCATGTTTAGAGCGTTTTTTAAATGCTTAACTGTTAATAATTGGAAAATAGGAAGTGTCGGTTGGCCTTGTCTTCACGAGAGGCGCCATCACGACCGGGTCCGGGTTAGGGTCGTGACAAGTTGGCATCAGAGCCTAGGTTACATAAGGTCTCACAAGTCATGAGCAGGTTTAGTAGAGTCTTGCAAATCGGTACAGAGACGTCACTATTTATCCTCGAGAGGCTGCAGAACCTTTAGGAAAAACTTCATATTCTTGAAATCCTTGTCATGCGAATTTATTGATCCGAGTACTAAACTTCTTTTATTGTATTCTCTCACAGATGGTAAGGACACGCGCTACTGGTCGGGGTGGACGATCCTTAGTACCACCATTTGTGGCCACCAGAGGCCGAGGACGTGGCCGTGGTAGAGGCAGAGCAGCTAGAGCAGCACCTACAGATCCACCAGCTGCCCTAGTTCAGGATCAGGTCCCAGTTATGGATGCTCCTGTAGCACCAGCTCAGGCACCAGCTGTGCCCATTGTGATTCCGGGTCTTTAAGAGGCCTTGGCTCAGATCTTTTCAGTTTGCGCTGGCCTAGCTCAGACGGTTTCAGCCACTACAGTCGCAGCTGCTTCTCAGGCCGGGGGAGGCAATCAGACTCCCGCTGCTCGCACACCTGAGCAGGTCATGCAGGGACTTTAGACGCCAGGGGCACATTCAGCCCAGCCGGTTGTAGCTACTCAGGACTATGTAGTTCCTGCTATGCCGGAGGATGAGCAGCGTAGGTTTGAGAGGTTTGGTAAACTTGCAGCCTCCGACCTTCAATGGTGCAGAGGGCGAGGATGCCCAGGGTTTCTTAGATAAGTGCCAGAGGATGCTTCGTACAACGGGTATTCTGGAGACCAGCGGGGTCGCTTTTACTACTTATCAGTTTTCTAGAGCTGCCTTTACTTGGTGGGAGGCTTTTGAGAGGTGTAGGCCTGTTGGTGTAGCACCCTTTACCTGGCAGCAATTCTCCGTTTTTTTCTGGAGAAGTATGTGCTGCAGTCCCGCAGAGAGGAGCTGCGTTGGGAGTTTGAATGGTTGTATTAGGAAGAGATAACTGTGATGCAGTACGAGATGAGGTTCTCCAAGTTACCTCGTCATGCTATTTGGATGGTTCCGACAGATAGAGAGAGAGTATTAGGAGGTTTGTTGATGGCTTTACTTATCAGTTTCATATTCTTATGACTAGGGAGAGGGTGATTGGTGCTACTTTCGAGGAGGTTATGGATATTACCCGTGAGATTGAGTCTGTTTGTCGCTAGGAGTGAGAGGAGAGGGAGGCCAAGAGGCCTCGAGGATCTGGTAGTTACAGTGGTACTCCTTCGAGGGGTCAGTTTTAGGACGGCAGAGGCCGTCTATTCAGGCATGCTTAGCCAGCTCGCCTAGGTTATTGTGGGGCGTCATCGGGTCATGGTTGTCACAGTTCTCATTAGGGCCAGTCATTACTTAGTGCCTTTCCAGCTCAGAGTTTGTCCCGTGCTCCATCAGTTCAGGGCTCGTCCATGCCGAGCGCATCTTCTAGTCACTCCGGTGCGAGGGGTTTCCTTCAGTCCCCTTCTCCAGCACTTGAGAGTTGTTATGAGTGTGGTGAGATGGGCTATATGTGGAGGCAATGCCCTCATCATCTTGCGAGTTCATCTTAGTATAGGGGTCAGTCATCGGCTTCAGCGCTAGTTACTTCACCACCACCCGCTCAGCCAGCTAGGGGTAGAGGTCAGTCAGCTAGGGGTCGCCCCAGAGGGGGAGGTCGATCAGGTGGTGGTCAAGCCTGTTTCTATGCACTTCCAGGCAGACCTGATGCTATTGCTTCAAATGTTGTCATTATAGGTATTGTTTCAGTGTGCCATAAAGATGCCTCTATATTATTTGATCCCGGTTCCACATTTTCTTATGTGTCATCATACTTTGCTCGTTATTTGGGTGCGCCCCGTGAGTTTGTTGCTTCACCTATTCATGTATCTACCCTGTGGGCGATACTGTTGTTGTAGTGTGTACCGGTCGTGTGTGGTGACTATTGGGGGTCTGTAGACCCGTGTGGATCCTTTATTATTATGTATGGTGGATTTCAATGTCATTTTGGGCATGGATTGGCTATCTCTGTTTCGTGCTATTCTAGACTGTCATGCTAAAACAGTCACATTGGCTATACCGGGGGTGCCTCGGATTGAGTGGTGAGGTATGCCTGATTATGTTCCTAGTAGAGTGATCTTATTCTTAAAAGCCCAGCGTATGGTTGGGAAGGATTGTCTTTCGTATCTAGCCTTTGTGAGGGATGTCGGAGCTGAGACTCCCAATATTGATTCTGTTTCAGTTGTGATGGATTTTCCCGATGTGTTTCCTGCAGACCTGTCGGGCATGCCATCGGACAGGGATATTGATTTTGGTATTGACCTGGTGCCGGTCACTCAACCCATTTCTATTCCGCCGGATTGTATGGCACCAGCGAAGTTGAAGGAATTAAAAGAACAGCTTCAGGAACTCCTTGATAAAGGGTTCATTCGGCCTAGTGTGTCACCTTGGGGTGCGCCGGTTCTATTCGTGAAGAAGAAGGATGACACTATGAGAATGTGCATTGATTATAGGTAATTGAACAAGGTAACAATTAAGAAGAAGTATCCTTTGCCTCACATTGATGATTTATTCGACCAGCTTCAGGGAGCGAGAGTGTTCTCCAAGATTGATCTCCGTTCAGGTTATCACCAGTTGAAGATCAGGGACTCAGATATTCTTAAGACAGCTTTCAGGACCCGATATGGTCATTATGAGTTCTTGGTGATGTCTTTTGGGATGACTAATGCCCCAGCAGCGTTCATGCATTTGATGAACAACGTGTTCCAGCCTTATCTTGACACGTTCATCATAGTTTTCATTGATGATATTCTGGTATATTCGCATAGTCAGGAGGAGCACGCGAAGCATTTGAGAGTTGTGTTGCAGAGATTGAGAGAGGAGAAGATTTATGCAAAATTCTCCAAGTGTGAGTTTTGGCTTAGTTAAGTGGATTTCTTAGGGCACGTGGTGTCCAGCGAGGGTATTCAGGTTGATCTGAAGAAGATAAAGGCGGTTCAGAGTTGACCTAGGCCATCCTCAGCCACAGAGATTCATAGTTTTCTTGGTTTGGCGGGTTATTATCGTCGTTTTGTTCAGGGATTCTCATCTATCGCATTGCCCTTGACCAAGTTGACTCAGAAGGGTGCTTCATTCGTATGGTCAGACGAGTGTGAGAAGATCTTTCAGAAGCTTAAGACAGCTTTGACCACAACTCCAGTGTTAGTTTTGCCATCAGCTCCAGGTTCATATACTGTGTATTGTGATGCTTCATGAGTTGGAATTGGTTGTGTATTGATGAAGGAGGGTAGTGTTATTGCTTATGCTTCTCGTCAATTGAAGCCCCATGAGAAGAACTACCCCATTCATGATTTGGAGTTGGCTGCCATAGTTCACGCATTGAAGATTTGGAGGCATTACTTGTATGGCGTATCTTGTGAGGTGTTCACTGATCATCGCAGTCTTCAGCATTTGTTCAAGAAAAAAGATCTTAATTTGAGGCAGTAGAGATGGTTGGAGTTACTTAAGGATTATGATATCACTATATTGTACCATCCGAGAAAGGCCAATGCGGTGGCCGATGCTTTGAGCCGAAAGGTAGTGAGTATGGGGAGTTTGGCATATATTCCATTTGGGGAGAGACCTCTTGCAGTTGATGTTCAGGCTTTGGCCAATCAGTTCGTGAGGTTAGATATTTCAGAGCCCAGTCAGGTATTGGCTTGTGTAGTTTCTCAGTCTTCCTTATATGAGCGCATCAGAGAGCGCCAGTATGATGATTCACACTTGCTTGTCCTTAAGGACAAAGTTCAGCATGATCATTCTAGAGATGTGACCATTGGAGATGATGGGGTGTTGAGCATGCATGGCCGGATTTGTGTGCCCAATGTGGATGGGCTTCGGGAGTTGATTCTAGAGGAGGCCCGTAGCTCGCGGTATTCCATTCATCCGGGTGCCGTGAAGATGTATCAGGATCTGAGACAACACTATTGGTGGCGGAGAATGAAGAAAGACATTGTGAGATTTGTAGCTCGGTGTCTCAATTGTCAACAGGTTAAATATGAGCATCAAAGACCAGGTGGTTTGTTTCAGCAGATAGATATTCCCGAGTGGAAGTGGGAGAGGATCACTATGGACTTTGTTGTTGGACTTCCACGGACTTTGAGGAATTTCAATGCTATTTGGGTGATTGGGCAGTCCGAGCGCACTATCCAGATATTGGAGGACATGTTGCAGCTTGTGTCATTGATTTCGGAGGGTCATGGGATATGTTTCTACCACGTGCAGAGTTTGCTTATAACAACAGCTTCCAGCCGAGTATTTAGATGGCTCCATATGAGGCTTTGTATGGGAGGTGGTGTAGATCTCCAGTTGATTGGTTTGAGTCGTGTGAGGCTAGGCTATTGGGGACAGATTTGGTGTAGGATGCCTTAGAAAAGGTGAAGGTGATTCAGGAGAGGCTTTGTACAGCACAGTCAAGGCAAAAGAGTTATGCTGACAGGAAGGTTCGAGATGTGTCCTACATGGTTGGCGAGAAGGTTCTGTTGAAGGTTTCACCCATGAAGGGTGTTATGAGATTTGGGAAGAAAGGGAAATTGAGTCCTCGGTTCATTGGGCCTTTTGAGGTGCTTCGGAGGATTGGGGAGGTGGCTTATGAGCTTGCTTTGCCACCCAACTTATCTAGTCGGCATCCGATATTTCATATTTCTATGCTCTAGAAGTATATTGAGGATCCGTCTCATGTTTTGGATTTCAGTACGGTTCAGTTGGATGATGATTTGACCTATAATGTGGAGCCAGTAGCTATTTTGGGTCGTCAGGTTCGAAAGTTGAGGTCAAAGGATATAGCTTCAGTGAAAGTGCAGTGGAGAGGTCGGCCCGTGGAGGAGGCTACCTGGGAGACCGAGCAGGAGATGCGGAGCAGATATCCTCACCTATTTGAGGCTTTAGGTATATTTCTTGACTTGTTCGCAGACGAATGTTTGTTTATGTTGGGGAGGATGTGATGACCCATCCAGTCGTCTCATGAGTTACCGCTCCATTTTTACCATTTCTGCTTTTTGATGCTTTGCTATCCATGTTATGCGGTATCGGGTTGGTCGGATCGAATCTGGAATAATTTTGGCAAGGTTTGAGATACGTAGTCTCTTTTAAGGAAGTTTAAGTGAGAAAAGTCAACCAGATATTGAATTATGTGTTAGAGGGCTCGAATATGAGTTCTAATGGTTCGGTTAGCTTCGGGAGGTGATTTGGGACTTAGTAGTGCAATCGGAATGGGTTTTAGAGGTCCGGAGTAGATTTAGGCTTGAATTGGCGAAGTTGATATTTTGGCAATTTTTTGGTTGGTAGGCGAGATTTTGATATAGGGGTTGGAATGGAATTTTGAGAGTTGCAGTAGTTCCGTTGTGTCATTTGGGAAGTGTGTGCAAAAGTTCAAGTCATTCGAACGTGGTTTGGTTGGGTTTTTGATCAAAAGCGGAATTTGGAAGATTTTGGAAAGTTATGCTTGAATCAGATGTGTTTTGGGTGATTTGATGTTGTTTGAGGTGTTTTGATGCTTGAAACAAGTTTGAATAATGTATTAAAATATGTTTGTGCTTTTGGTTGAGGTCACAGGGGCCTCCGGGTGATTTCGTAAGGTTAACGGAAATTTGGATTGTTGTTGGAACTCCGGAAATTGCTGCTTCTGGTATTTTCGCACCTGCGGAGATGGGACCACAGGTGCGGCGCTGCATATGCGGGAGAGGAGCCACAGAAGCAGGTTATGGAGGAATGTCAGGAACCGTAGAAGCGGTTGGGATGGATGCAGATGCGGAGTCGCAGATGCGGAAGGCTTATCACAGATGTGATTTTGGGCTGGTTAGTGATTTCCGCAGAAGCGGAGGAATAACCGCAAATGCGGTACCGCTGATGCGGTTGAAGAACCGCAAATGCAGAAAGGTCTGGGAAGAACATATAAGTTATTTCATTCGCGAGTTTGAGTTATTTCACCATTTTTGACTTCAGCTTGGGAGCTTTTTGGACGATTTAAAAAAGGGATTTCAAGGGAACTTCATTGAGGTAAGGAATTTGGACCTAAAACTCGTTCCTATGCTATTAATTCATGGATTAGATCTAGAAATTATGTATATTATGGGTGAAATTTGGGGAAACTAGGGCTTGAAAACTTAGACCTTTAATTGGGGATTTGGAGGATTATTTGGGGTCAGATTTGAGAACTTTTGTTATGTATTAACTCGTGGGGAGATAAGGAGTCTGTTGATATAAAAGTTATCGAATTTCGAGATGTGGGCCCAGGGGTCAGGTTTTGGTAATTTTGGAATTTGTGCCCTTTATTGATTGTTTTCGCTTGGGCTTCGTTCCCTTAGCATATTTTGACGTCCTCATTCTATTTTTAGATAGATTCGATACGAGTGGAGATCGAATCGAGGGGCGAAGGAATTGCGAGCTAGAGATTTAGCCGATTCGAGGTGAGTAATGATTGTAAATGATGTTCTGAGGGTTTGAAACCCCAGATTGCACATCATAGTGGTATATTTAGGTGAGGCAGACGCTCGATGACGAGTGTGGGGTCGTGCACTATTGGGGATTGTGACTTGGTCCATCCCGATTGATGATTTTACCGCTTATTTGATTGAAAACTTTTTTCTATCATTATTATTTGGGCTGAATGTCATATTTGGGCCTAGTGCCAACTATTTGAACCCTTCAGGGCTTTTTATTGATATTTCCTCACTGCTTTGACTTGTATACTTGAACTCAGTCATGTTATTTTCCACTGTTTTCATACTCAGCCATGTTTACTCAGTTTTAAGACTTAAATGATGTTTGGGCTGAGAAACACTATTTTACTATTGCCCGAGGGGTTTGTGAGGATTTTGACTGAGTAGGGCCGAGGGCCTATGTTGTGAGGAATTGATACTGATTATGAGGCCGAGGGCCTGAGATATGTATGCCACGAGGTGGCTTGATTGATATGAGGCTGAGGGCCTAGTGATGATGCCACGATGTGGTTTGATATTGCGTTTGGGCCGTTAGGGGCCCCTCCAGGAGTCTGTACACCCCTAGTGAGCGCGGTTACCCATTTTGATGTGAGATTGAGCCCGAGGGGCTGGTATTGTACTATGTGTTTGCCCGAGAAGCTGGTACTGTTCTGATATGTTGCCCGAGGGGCGAGCCTTTATGTGTTTACTTTTCATAATTGACTGTCAATTACCTGCTTAATTATTGAAAAAGGTTTTTCATGAAACTACATGTGAGTTAAAGGGTTTTACCTATCTTTCACTTATTTACTGCTTTTAAATGGTTTTACTGCTTCATTATAGAATGCCTTGTGACTTATGTGTTTTCTTACTTTCAGTCGTTTTTTACATTTGATACTCATTGAGTTGGAGTACTCACTTTACTCCCTTCACCCTGTGTGCAGATTCTGGCGTAGCTGGTTCCGCTCCCGAGTGATGATCCCTCCAACTTCAGGCGGACATTCGGAGTTCACGAGGTAGCTGTTGGCGTCCATAGCCCCGTGTCTCTACTTCTTTATCACTTCTATCTCTTTTCAAACAGTTGTACTAGTTTATTGACTTAGCGGATTCATATTATGACTTATAGATGCTCATGACTAGTGACACCCCAGTTAGGGCTGTGTATGGGTGTTCTTCCGTGTATTTATGTTATCATTGTTATTTCGGAGTTATTTTATCATATTTAGATTGCTTTCTTAAATACTTAACTGTTAATAATTGGAAAATGGGAAGTGTCGGTTAGCCTTATCTTCACGAGAGGCACCATCACGACCGGGTCCAAGTTAGGGTCGTGACACCTGCGTCAATTAAACTCGTATATCGTTGATCTCCATCTGTTTCTTAACATAGAGGGTTTTAAGATCGTCCCTCTTTCGAAATCTTTTTAAACTCGGCCTCACATCGAGCAAGATCAGTTCGAGACTTGGAAAATACCCCTTTATAGAGCACTAGAGCCTTCATAAAAAAGGAGGAAAGATGGATTCAGAACAACAAAAACAAAGGCACAGGAATAAAAAATAGAAAACTCACTTGTTTGAAGAGTCTACGAGCCTCATAAAAAATGAAATAAGCATCTGGGTCGGGGCCATTTTCAAGCCCTGAAAGATGTCATGCCCTTTATGGCTTGCTTCCACTTCAGAAGACCTTATATTTTGAGAATCTCGGATATGCTCCTCGGAGAACTCAGGTCCAAGAGGTGAATCATCCACATTGATTACCCCAAGAGATCCACTCGGGGTGTTCTCTTTTATTTGAAGAGGCTCGAGATCAGGTCGTTCGGCCTCGCCCTCCAAATGGCCTCCTAGGCGAGGTGCCTTTTTTCTGCACGATGGCTCGGGGACTTTGTTTGAACTCCCCTGGGATATTTCTTCGACTCTGGAGTGAGCCACATCAACCATTACCAGCTCGACGGACTTTGAAGCATCGGCATTTTCTCTTTCACGAGCTACCAGCAGGCAGTCTTCATCTTTTTCTTCCTCTTAATCCCGAAGGCATTGGGCCATTTCTGGAGGTAAGGCCGCCGTATCGGCCTTGGACCTTCGAGCCACGCTCTTCTTAGGCTTTGGGGGATTTGCCGATGACTCTCTTTTTCTTTTTCTTTCTTTAGAAGACTTCGGAACCTCTTCTTCATTAGCCGGGGCCGGCCACATAGCAACAATGTCTCCAAGACCTATACAAAACCGAGGTAAATATCCTATAAGAGAAGTACAAGAGAACTCCCCATGGTTTTTAGCCTCCCATAGACCCTTGACCAAATCTCACCAGTAAAGCTCCAAATAAGAGGAAGCAGAAGCGAGCTTTCGAACCCAACATTCGAGGTCCGGGACCCCACCAGGAAACCAAGCAGTGGATGTTGATAACTTAGGATTTTTACGCGTTTATGCCCCTACTTGCCTATGCTTTGAGTATAAATTGATACAAAATAGTCCCAAAATGGTCACAAGTTGTGCTCAATTGCAGGTTTGATCGACAAAGTGACGAAATGTCAAAGATCAGCTCAAAAAGGAGTGAAACCTGCTCAAGTATCAAAGACCAAGAGAATTGAAGAAGAAAGGGCCTAGTGCGGACCGCATAATAGTGACCGCGGACGCACTAGGAGGTTCAGAGACATGACATATTCAGGCATAAAGACACGCGGCCGCGGTAGGATTTTCGCGGTCTGCGGTGAAGCTTCGCGGCCGCACTCTTGCTTTGTGTGGTCTACGTTCATAGAGAAGAGCACTTTTGATCACGCGGTCCGCGGTCACGACTGCGCGGATCGCGCCAGTTGCCATCGCGGCCGTGGTACACTTCCACGCGGTCCGCGTCCCCCAGTTCAAGTTATCAAACAGTTGAAGTCCAAGAGCCAGTTCGGCCGCAGTCCATTTTGTGCGGCCCGCACTGACCCCGCAGGGGTATTTTTGTCTAGTTTTTCTAGCCTAGTATAAATAGAACATTTTACCATTATTAGGGTCAGTTTTTATCTGGGGAACTTGAGACGAAAGTTGCTCTTGGTGTTGTAGCCATTTTTGGCATATTTTGCTTCCCATTAACAATAGATTATTGTAGTTTCTTAGTAATTAATTAATATGTTTAGTTCTTCATCTATTTCTTCAGTTTTTGCCTTAATTATGTGTAGCTAAACCCATTAGCTAGGGTTGTGGCTCAACCCTAGTGTGGGTAATTGATGGGTGTTGCCATCTAGGGTTAGATTGATATTGAGTGTTTGCTATTTGGGTTGATTTATGTTTTTATTCAAAAATTGGTGGTTGCAAACGCTGATTCAAGCTTAGTGTGTTTAACTCTTCTTGAGAAAGAGAGTCTATGACCCCAAAATTGACTCAACAAGAAATTGGGATGGACCCATGAGAAATGGTAGTCCCAATTAACAGGTTAAATCTTGAGAGAGTAATCACCCTACTTGAACCATAGTTGCTTGGTCTCATTGGCCTATCCAATTGGTCTCGAGAGAGTCAATTGGGCAAAATCACTCTCTCTACTGAGAGGTGTGAGAGTGGATGCAATTGTGCAACAGGTTCAGCATAATCCCCAAATATGTCAATCTATCCCTAGTAACATCTACCCGTCAATTAGCCACCTAGGTGATGCTACGACCCTAGTGCTCTTCTTCCCATTAATTACAACTTAGCAATATTCTCCTAGCATAATTTAGCTTTAATCCTTAGTTTTATAATAGTGGTTATAAATACAAAAACTCAAGAAATGTTTGAAGTGACATTAGAAGCACAACCGCAACTCTAGGCTAGACAGAAAATACAACTCCACCACTAGCTCCCTGCGGAAATTCGATCCCGGACCTCTATTCGGGTAAAAGCTATTGCGATCCGCTCTTCCTACTATAGTGTAGTGTTGAGTCGGCAGCGATCAACCACGCCATCGGAAAAGGGTTAGACCAAAGAAAAGGATAAAGCTAAGAAAAAGAAAAAAAAGCAGGGTATAAACCTGCTATGTACTTACGTTTCATGTTCCATTCCTCGGGGAACGACGTCTAATCAGCAGGAATCAGGTCGGAGATCCTAACTCGGACAAACCAGCTCATCCACCCTTGGTCTTTATCCTCGTCGATACTAGAGACGAGAGATTTTAAGGATCGCCGTTGCAATTTTATCAAGCCACCATGATAAAGTCGAGGACTGTACAGTTTGATCAGATGGTCGAGGGTAAAAGTCATCCCCTCGGCCTGGCTCGAAAAGAACCTGATCAAGTAAACTATTCACCAGAATGAGGGGTAGATCTGGATAAGCATCATTCGGTATCGTTGGCAAAAGTCAAGAATAACTGGATCTATAGGAACTTGAGTCGGAATTATTGAACCGTGTGAACAGGTAGGTATATATGCTTAAGTACCACGCTTTATATGTAGTGATATCCTCTTTGAAGGAAGGAATCACTACTTATTTGTTCCCCTACTTGCAGTCCTCCTTTACTCTTGCGAGTTCATCCTTGGTTATCAAGAAAATATATCGAGACATGGGCTCGCATCTGCTAGGTGTCGACATAGGTTTCTCGACCTTGAAATCTGATGTTATTTCACATGGTGGGGGGATGCACTCCTCAATACGAGGGGGCACTACCAGTTTGCTCTTGGTCAGCCGAGAAGATGAAGAAGCTTTTTCTTTTTGGGGAACCGGTCCAGAGGTTTTAGCCATCGCAATGCAAAAAATTCAAGAAAACGGAGAATGTTGATAGTGAAATAGAAGAGAAGGGAGAATTCAAGGAAATTGGAAGAGCTAATTAGATTTTGAGAACAATATGAGAATAAAGTTTGAACAGGTATGAAGTTCATCTATTTATAGGGGTCACTTAACCGTACTTTGGAAGCCAAAAGGCCGACCGTTAGCTGCCTCCAATTAATGGTTTGGGGAACTGCACAAAAAGTAACCTTTCGGTCACTTCAGCCGCTGATGTCACGAGATTGGCATCAGGATTGAGGTGTCGAAGATTAATCCATTTTTTCCCATCAACCTACTTCGAGTTCGAGCAAGTGCTTGCTCGTCTACTGAGCCCATGGGCTACCCGATTTTGAGAAAATTCTCACTCGGGGACTGTCTACGAAGCCTAAGGGCTAACTTTAATTCAAATTCGAAACCTTGCTCTCACTCAGCTCGGACTCAAAGCAACGATGTCTCGAGCTCACGTCAAATCAATTTAAGCCTATCTCGAGGATTAACAAAAACCTTAAGGGGTATTATATTGATCGATTAAAACCTAAAGGTATATTATGTTCTGAGTCCGGTGTTCGGACCAATCACCTAAGTTATGCAATAAAATAGTTCACAGATAAAGACGGAATGAAATTCAACACGAGCCGGAGATAAGACAAATAGATCCTTGTATATTTCAGATAGATGGTTACAAGATATAATTACAACATCCACAAAGGATCCTTACACATGAACGAAGAAGAAAAAAACAAAAACTAAGGACCTGATCTACTTTTAAGGCCACACCCTCGAGAGTGGCATCATCGGGAACCCACTTTTCAGGGGCCCCATTTTGATCTTTGAAAATATCCGTGTGCTCGAAGAGATTCAGGACAGAGAGCCCTCGATGAATGTAACTGTATTTCCAGTACCGAGGATTGAGCATTCTGTTGAGATTTCGGGCCATTGTGTAATGACTCGGCCGGTCGTTTCATGAATTACTGATCCATTTCCCTATTTTTACTTCTTTATGTCTTGTTCAGTCGTATTGTATGGTATCGAGTTGGTTGGTTCGAGTTCCAAATGGATTTGGTGAAGTTTGAGACACTTAGTCTCTTAAGTTGATCTTTTAGTTGGAAAAGTCAACTGGAAGTTGACTTGTGATCAAACAATCTCGGAATTTGGTTTTTATGATTTGGATAGCTTCGGGAGGTTATTTGGGACTTAGGAGCGTGATCGGAATGTGTTTTGGAGGTACAGAATAGATTTAGGCTTGAATCGGCAAAAATGGATTTTTGGCATTTTCCGGTTGATATCGAAGATTTTGATAAAGGGGTCAAAACTGGAATTTCGGAAGTTGCAGTAGGTCCATTGTATCATTTGTGACGTGTGTGCAAAGTTTCAGGTCATTCGGACGAGGTTTGATAAACTTTTTGATCAAAAGCAGAATTCTAAAGTTTTTGGAACATTGGGCTTGAATCCGATGTTATGTTGTTGATTTGAAGTTGTTTTAGGTGATTAGAAGTTGGGTATAAGTGATAGTGGTATATGACTTGTTCATGCTTTTGGTTGAGGTACAGGAGGCCTCGGGATGATTTCGATTGGTTGACGGGAAGTTTGGAGTTGGAAATTTGCAGCTGAAGTTGCTGAAGTTCCTGTCATAACTGCACTTGCAGATTGGGGACCACAGGTGTGGGCCCGCAGAAGCGGAATAGTGGACGCAAATGCGGATTTGGGCGAGATGGTTTGGAGGCGCAGGTGCGGAAGTTTTAGCGCACCTGCGAGACCGCAGATGCGGAAGGATATGCGCAGGTGCGGTTCTAGGGGGTATAAGTGAAAACCTCAGGAGTAGTTAGTTGACCGCAAAAGTGGTGTCACACCTCCTTTTACCTATACCCCGTAAAGGGTATAAATATAGGGAGTTTTTCCAATTAAAGGACAATCAAAACGGGATTATTTATTTATTTAAAATCAGAGTCTCCACTTGGGATAATTTATGGTGTCCCAAGTCACCGGTTTAGGATCTCGAATCGAGGAAGTTGACTCTATTCTACAGCCTGCGAATACAGAAATCCGGGTAAGGAATTCTGTTAACCCAGGAGAAGGTGTTAGGCATTCCCAAGTTTCGTGGTTCCAGCACGGTCGCTTTGATCATACTTGGCTTATTAAAATTATTGATTTTAGATCCTATGTGCATTTACCCCTTTTACCGCTTTTAAGTCACTTGATTATTCATAGTTAAAGAATTGAGTTACGCGTACGTATACACTTTCCCTTTGGCGCGTCAGAAATCATGTTACGCGAACGTATCCATAATTAATAACGTTTGTTTATTTAATTAAAAAACTTTGGTTGATGTTGCGCGAACACATACTCCGAATTAGTCTTTTTTTTTAAAACGTAATTATGTTACGCGAACGTATACACAACCACAGTAATATATTAAGTCGCCTTCATTGCAAAATAAAGAAAATAAAGGGGTGCGGCAGCCAAGCTAATGCCAGAAACAATATAACACGCTACTATCACTTTCAATTTTTGTCACTTTCTAGCTCTCTTGATCCTTTTTTTAAATACAATATGATCAGCATTTTATTTAAAAGAGAGCAGTGGAGTATTACATGCATATACGTACCTATCTGCAGCAAAATCCAACCAATTGACCAATTCAAGGCCTCAGAACAACGCAATGTTGGTTCTGAAATGCATAACACCAGAAAATTGGACAGCAACAATTCGACGGACCTACGAGTCTTCCCGGAACCCTCGAACAGACAACCTTGATTAATGACACTACTAGCGCAACAATGTCGACACTGGAGCAACAATCAAAACGACACACACGAAGGCATCGCCAAAGAACTAAGTCCGGCCAAACTCGGTACAACACATCACAAAATCCAGAACTTGTTAGATCTACACTAGTCCGACGTAGAAGTAACACACACGTGAATAATGGTGATGAAACAGCCAACTGTTTTCTGTTCGATTAATAGGGCTTTGGCGATTACAACAAGTGAAACGAGCCAAATGAATAGATCCGCAACAGAAGATTTCAACTGAAATTTCCAAGCAACAACTGCTAACCTCGACGGAACTAGAGGGGACCTCGAAACCAGCATCACCTCGACCTACGACCATAATGCCTGAGTTTACAGCAACGTCGAGTTTCAGCAGCTCGAGCTCAACGGCAAAAATGGACAACGATAACCATAGACCGGAACCAACGTACGACAACTTTCCACATGATTCGAACTCACATACGACTCCAAAATTCAGCTGCCTTATGCTCGTTCCCTCACTCCGTTCATGTGCATGACTATGTGTGTGCGAAGGTGAAGCTCGCAGTATATGGCATCGCTGGCAGAAGGTCCGGCGGGTCAAGGTCGACGAGATAGGTGGTGGGGAGCTAGGTGTTGGGTCGTTTCGCTAGGGTGGGCTCGTTGGAACCTACTGGTGTGAGGTCTCTTGGTTCTCCTTATCGCGTTCGGAAATCATTACTCCGACGAGCTGGTAAAGCTCATTTTCCCGGCAAGTTTCAAGCCATGGCTGCTGGTTTAACAGACTCCGATGGAGGTGGGGCTGTGTCGTTTGGACTGAACGACGTCGACAGCGTGGTTGAGGAAGGGAGGTGGTCGTTGGTGGTGTGAACGATGGTTTTCTGGTAGTGTGATGAAATAGGAAAATGGGTCATTGGTTTGAAGAAGACGATGACGGGACGGGTGGGGGGGGGGGTCTATTATGCGCTTCTACGTATTTTTTGTCCAGCCTTTTTCGTTCTTCTTTTTTCGTTTTTCTTTTTTTTTTCTTTTTATATTGTAGGTTTTTTGGTAGGGTTTTTAGGTTAAGGGGTATGAGCCTAGGAATTATGGGCTTGGTAATTGTGAGCTAGGTCCAAAATTAAGCCTAAAAATGGGTTCCTCGAGCCCAAGTTCTATTCTTTCGCTGCGAACGAGATTAAAAATACGGGCTCATTTATTAATTATTACTACTATTCAAATAATTATTAAAATAAAACTAACCATTAAAACAAATCTATTTTTAGTATTTTCAAATATCATATTAAAATAAAAATACGATACTATTTTTGCATATTTTTTTGATTAAAAATGACTACAAAACATTAATGAACCTATTTTTGTAAATTTTTGTTTTCTTGTAATAAAATAGAGTAAAAGAGTCAAAATTACTTAAAATATCTATATTATGCCTAAATTAAATATTTACGCGCTAAAATATGAAAAATCTTGGGGAGGGTCAAAAATCACATGTCTACAGCTGTCCCTCTTTGACTGGAAACGTACAGAGTTTTCAGACAAAGACTGACTAGACAGGTTTTTGACCCAACCCTTATTTGGAGAGACTAAAACTAAGAGAAAAGGGGAATGTGACCGAGCCCTGGTATCTGGGCTGCCTACATAACCTTGGCTATAAAGGAATCAGGCCACGTGTAGTTCAGAAATGAGTGAGATGACGGAGTATGCCGAGGTGGAGATCTGGTCGAGGTACCGTTCCGTCGAGGTTCCGGTCCGCAGTCATGCTATTACATCAAAATCAAAACATGAAAAAGACTAGCTAAGCCTATCAATTACGAGTTACAAGATTCCTATCTATAAGTCTTCTGAAACTTGATCTTGAGTCTTGAATGGTTCTTCATGCAGACTTTAGATTTGAACCTTGATGCTTGCTAGTTGTAGGTGCTAGTTCATCCTTCTTCAACTTTTCGGATCAAGACCAGGTATGCAATGCTTGTTATCTCGGCCATGTTTTGAGCAACCCACATCTTTTCATCAACTTCTGCATTTGGATTCACTTCTTGCCTTTCTTTTTTCTTTATTGTGACTAACTTCTATTGATCACCTCGGACTGTTGACTTGCATTCTTGCTGCGAGATTCTTTGGTTGCTGACTTGACTTGCAATCTGAGATGCTTTTCCTTTTTTCAGGTAGACGCCTGACTGTTGGACTCGAACCGTCTTCTATTGTTACTTGACACTATTTTCCTTTGCACCTTGAACCATTTTCCCCTGAAACTTGAACTGTCTTCCTCCAAAACTGCTTTCCCTGGAAACTTGAGTTGTTTCCCCTTGTTCTCCAGGTGGGCGCATGATTACAACAAAATAAGCAAAACAAAGAAATTTTTCTGCCCCAGTTTGCACTAGGAAGATTTGTGAGTTGTTAGAAAAATTGTAAACCACTAGTACTATTGATGCAATGATGAAATTAAACTAAAGAATAGACTAGGAAACTATAAACTAAGCTTGACCAAAGTAAAAACTGACCCTATTCTCCAGGCAGGGCCCCTGACTGCTAACTTGAAATGTATTCCCTGCTCTCCAGGTGGGCTCCTGACTGCTAACTTGAAATGTATTCCCTGCTCTCCAGGCAGGCTCCTGACTTCAACTTGAAATGTATTCCCTGTTCTCCAGGCGGGCTCCTGACTTCAACATAGACAAAACAAAGAATTTGAAAGCTAAAACTTAAATTGTACTCCCTTGTTCTCCAGGCGGGCTCCTGACTGCTACGCTTGAATGTATTCCCTGCTCTCCAGGCGGGCTCCTGACTTCAACTTGAAATATATTCCCTGCTCTCCAGGCGGGCTCCTGACTTCAACTTGAAATGTATTCCCTGCTCTCCAGGCGGGTTCCTGACTTCAAAAATAGACAAACAAAGAAACTTTTCCTGCCCCAGTTTGGTGGTTGGGCATAGATGTGAGTGTAACACTAAATCGTATTACCAAGTATTACTAAGAATTGAAAGGTAGGTCCCATTATCCAGGAAGGTCCTGAAATTCCTAGTTAAACGACAATTAAAAATCTAAGTTATATCTTCTAAAGTGTGACTTCTGCTAAACCTTGTTATCTAAAAGAATCTTTAAACTACTCCCCATTATCCAGGAGGGTCCTGAAAATCAAAGGTCAAATTTTATATTAAGGGTGACAACTTTCATGTCTGAATTATACTACCATACAATAGAGTTTACACTAAATGTTGTTATCTAATCGAAATCTTAAAACTAAGTCCTGTTATTCAGGAGGGTCCTGGAAACTCCTAATTGAATCCTATCTCGAACATGCAAACTTCTAAGCTAACTTATATTCTTTTGAGATACATTTATGCTAGATTATGCTACTTCTGAACTTTAAACTAGGTCCCATTTTCCAGGAGGGTCCTGAAAATCAAAAATCAAACATGTTTGGTGACTGCCTTTCTCTACGGAGGGTTTCTCCGAAACAAACGAGATTTCTGCCCTGTTTCAAATCAAAGAAAAATCATATCCGTTTAAAAATGTGGTGGTTGGTTTGTGGCCTTGACTTTGAGGGCGATTGCTCCTTCACTTCCCATAATAACTGGTTTCCACTCGAGGACTTTACTTGCTTATGGACCAACCACTTTCTCTGTCGTCCTTATCATCAGAAAATACCCCTTCTCCGTTCAGACCAAATTCCCTCTATATGTTGCATTGCTCATGAACTGACATTTACCAATTTTACCGAAAATACCTTTGATCCGTCCACCTAACACCCTCTATCTGTTGCATCGTGCTCTTGTGTTGACATGTACTACACCTTTGTGTTTCTCATGAATTCCAAAGCACGTTAATTGCCATCCACTTAGTGCGCATGCTGTTTTTTCCTGATTTAAATAATTGGCCTTGGCCTTGAAGTCTATTGTTCCCTCACTTGTCACGTCAACTTTGATTTCTGCTTGGAAGACCTCGCTTGTCATTAGTTAACCACTTTATTTGTCTTATCACAGGGAATACCTTTGACCCGTTCACCCAACATCCTCTATCTGTTGCACTGTTCACGAATTGAAATATACCAAGTCTTTGTATTTATGATGTACCCCAAAGCACGTTGGTCGTTACCAACTCAGCGCTTTTGTTTCTCTTTCCTGACTTATGACACTGTGACATGCTAGCCAGATCTCGTTTTGTGTAATTGGAAAGCTGGTGGCAAATTTTGAAGTCATTTCTCACTTGTTCTGACCAAACAGACTCAAGAAGAGGAAGTAAACGAGACACAAGGAACAGAGTAAAGGACAAGGGAAAGAGGTGATTCCTAACAAGAAAACTACAAAGTAGAAACCTATCAGATGTGGATACCAACTCTAATGACCACGACATGCACCTGTGGCCTATTCTGTCAAACAAATCTGATGTTCAACTCTTGTTATACCTCTGAACCATGAAACTGGGCTTCAATGCTCCGATTATCCAATCTGATTCACAATCCTTATTCGACTTGTAGTGCCCGAAGGGTTTTCACCATCAAGCCTATCTCATTTTGTTCTTTCTCTCAACTTACCGTTGCCTTGCGGTGCCCGTGAGGGTTTTCGCCAATAAGACTCTCTCATTTTTAACTTCTCTCAGCTCCCGTCGCCTTACGGTACCTGTGAAGGTTTTCACCAATAAGACTCTCTCATTTTTCTTTTTCCTGCTTGGACCAGAGTGTTGCCCTTGATATGAATCACCTCCACTTGATTGACTTGGCATCTCTCGAAGACTGATCAGAAGGTCTTTCTTTGGACCGTAACGTGGGCTTTTGGATAGGGTTAAAAAGAAAGGATATCAGAGGCTCAAAACAATTTACATGGGTTCAAAATTACAACTTTCAGAATCAGATTTTTACAACAACCATAACTTCTGCCCCAGTTTCTTGCTTGGGGACTTTTAGATTTTTATTTTGATGGGACCGAACCATAAGGCTGCCTACGTATCCTTAAAAGGAATCAGGTCGAACGTAGTTCATGTCATAGAAATTACTTTGTTGTTGTATTTTTTCTTTTCTCTTCTTTTTTTTGCTTTTCTCTTTTTCTTTTTATTGTTTTTCTTCTTTTTTTCTTTTTTTTCTTTTTCTTTCTTTCTTTCTTTCTTTCTTTCTCTTTCTTTTTCTTTCTCTTTCTTTTTCTTTCTCTTTTTCTTTCTTCCTTTTCTTATCTTTCACGCTTGTGTTTCTGATATTCGCTACTGATTCCGAAAGAGGGGTATGAAAGAAAATAAATAAGGCTCAAAAGGGGTGACGAGGGATAAAGTGTTTAGATAGCAGAACAAAATGTCTTTGTCATTCCAATCTTCAAAACATGCCAGGTACAAACAACACAATTAAACAAACCAAGGAAAACATTTGTAACATCTTTTGATTGCGCCAGACTTGATGACCGTATCCACACATTTGCCTTCTACATCTGTTATATACAAAGCACCATTGGACAACACTCTCACTCTCATTACCACGAATGACCCCCTACAAATTTGGGGCAAACTTGCTTTTATCTTCAAATTGATGCGGCAGGATGCATTTCAATAGGGGTTCTTTATGTTCTATCTGCCCCAGTTTCACACAATTCGGGCTTGAAGTGATCTCAAAATGCCTTTACTTATTTCCCTCAAATGTCCCTACATCTTCAACATTGTTTCATTGCTTCGTGATTAAACTGACTTTTAAAACCAGGCTGAGAATTACGCGTGCATGTCACGTCACTAGAGTTAACGGGAAAAGAACTATAAAAAGAAAAGAGAGCTAAATGAAAATGACTAGAAATAACTGAAAACAGAAAATGGTATTAGATAAATGGTGAAAGGGTTTAGACAACGAAACAAACAAACTAAACCGGGGTTACAAACCTAGACAACACTAAACGTGCTATTATGACTAAACAAACTAAGCAAAATAAAAGGATAGAGGGTTTGAGTCACAAGACAGTATCTGGATTACAACCCTGAAATAACCCGAACAACAGAAATGACAACAAAATAAACTACCAAAACTCCTCCCTAGCTAACCAAGACAGAAGCATCTTTCCAATTGCCAAGCTCGACATCTTAACCACTGAATTCCGCATCAACATTACTAGGACCTTCACAAACTTCCATCACATTGTTCTTAACAAATTGCTTTTGGGTTCCCTTTGCTGGCTCGTTCTTAAGATCAACCTCTGATAGCACTTAAAACTTCACAGCGCGTGGACCTTCGAGGATCTCGGGAGAATTTCCATATTCCTTTTCAAAACAAATCAAACTCACCATATGCGTCTCATTACGAACAGGCGATGGACTTTGGCTAGTGTTCTACTGCATCTGGATTTTGCACGACAATGTCACCTGCATCAATAAGCTTCTGAATTGCTTTCTTCATATTCCAACACTTCTCTATGTCATGCCCCGGGGCATCTGAGCAATATGCGCACCTTTGAGAAAAATCAAACTTCTTTGACAGAGAGTTTGGCATTTTTATATGAATCGGCTTCCACATGTCCAATTGATTCAACTTTTGGAACAAACTGGCGTATGACACTCCCAATGGGGTGAAAGCCTTTTCTTTTTTCAGTAACCTCTCATTCTTAAATGCTTGATTGGGTCGGAAACGTGATCTAGGGGGTTTTCGATAGGCTTGTGGGGGTAGATAGGCATTTTGTGGAGCTGGGTACTGAGAGAGTGATGTACGATTTTGGGAGTTCCGTGGAGAGAAGTAGCATTGGAGAGGATCATCTGGTGCATCAGGATATCCACAGGGACGATGTCGAGGCTAGAAGTGTTGATCGGGAAAGCCCATCGAATCATCTTTTCTGTTTCTCTTTCTTCCACCCAAGCTTACTTGGATGTTCTGAATGTTTTTCGAACAACTCATGATTTTGCCTGATTTGATTCCCTCTTCTACCATCTCCCCCATTTTTAACACATCATTGAAAGGCTTTCCCAAGGCCGGGATCAAATGACTGAAGTAGGTGGGCCCCTGGGCTTTTAGGAAGAGCTTAACCATTTCTTCTTCCCCAATCGGGGTATTGACTCGAGCAACCTGCTCCCTCCATCTGAGTCCAAATTCTCTAAAGCTTTCCTTCGGCTTCTTTTCCATTCTAGATAGGGAGGAGCGGGTAACACCTGATTTGTATTGAAAGTATCGAACAAAATCTTGAGCCATGTCACCCAATGTAGGCCACTTACCAACATCTTGATGATTATGCCATTCCAAGGCCGCCCCAATCAGGCTCTCATTGAAGTACGCCATCAACAAATCATCTTTCTCGCGAACACTTCTCATTTTATTGAAGTAATCCCTCAAATGGGATACCGGATCCCCACACCCATCATACAAGTTAAACTTTGGCACTTTAAACCTCGCAGGCAGATGAACGTCAGGGGACATAGACAATTCTTTGTAAGACATGCTACCCTGGTCTCCCATTCCTTGCTTGTTATTTGAAGACTGTTCTATGCCTTTCAGCCTCCTGGGTATTCCATCTCGCCCTTTTCTTCCTGTGAACTCTTCATTTACAACATGAGACCCATCCCGCGGACCCTGCTTGTATGAGTTGGGAACCTTGTGGGCAACCTTTGAGGGGTAATATTGGGCATCATGAGCTTTGAATGAGTATTCATTGTCGGGGATAGTAGATGTGACAGGAGGGCGATTTTGGGGAGAGGTAATTGGAGGACGAGTGATGGAGCTACTAAGATGGTTGGGAAAGCTGTGATAAGCGGGTAGATCTGGAGAGTATGGAGGATCATCTGGCATTGTGTTCGGAGCTTGGGAAAGGACGGCTTCTAGGAGGCTAGGTGGTGGCGGGGGTGGTACCTTCCCAGTCATCCAAGCCTGATACATGTCAGCCATGTGTTGTTTTAACATCTTTACCTCTTCAACCAACCCATTGTCCTGTTCAACCAACTGTTTTCGGGCACCGGTATCAACCAACTCAGTTCTGTTGTTGTCTGCCATTTCCTTTTGACCATATGTTGTAGAGAAGAGCTACCACTTTAAAACCACAAATCAACCACCCTTCTGATATGAATACAACAAAATAAAGTCATCACGTTAGCGTTAGGGCATTTAACATAAGATAATCTCACTTTATGTGCAATGCACCTAACCACAATTATCGGTTTTAAAATGACTTCGAGGGTACAAAGATTAGTTGGCATCATCCCAATTTGTTCATTTCAACCTTCCGTTTTCTTTTCTAACACTTCTTGGCTTGCTCATTTTCCTTCCTCTTCTCTTTTTCTGATTATCGCTCTTTTCTTTCCTCTCATATCTTACCTCTAATAATTTCATCTCTCTCTTTTTTCTTTCTTTTTCTTTTTTTTTCTTTTTTCTTTCCTTTTCTTTTAACAGTTTTAAAAAAAATGATTCGATCAAACCCTATGTAGGTTGCCTACGTATCATGACACCGCATGAATCAGATCTTTGCGTAGTTCTGGAAGATCGAAAATAAAGTAAACAAACCAACGTTCTTATTATTCTACCTTAATTACTCTGACGAGAAAAGAGAAATAAAAGAAACAAATCTTTTTTTTGTTTTTAAAAATTCTAGACTTAATGTTCTATAACCTATTCTAAACTCAAGCCTAACGAGCATATATTTTGCTTTTTTTTTGCTTTTTTTTTTTAAACAAACACTCCATGGGAAATTATTAAGGAAACCCCTTAGAAGAGAAAACAAATACGCCCTCCGTTTTAATTTATGTGAACCCATTTGACTGGGCACAAAGTTTAAGAAAAGAGAGAAGTCTTTTGATCTTGTAGTGTAAAATGAGGCACATATATTTTGTGTGGCTATAAATCATTGTGTAAAGGTAAATTGTTTCCAAATAAGGAAAGGGGTCATTCTTTTTGGCACGGACTAAAAAGGAAATAGGTTCACATAAATTGAAACGGAGGGAGTATTTTTTTTGATTCTTTTTTCTTAAGGAGGAAATCTAAACAATAAACCACAGAAACATATTTTGAATTTTTTATTTGATATCCTGACGCGATATTCCGAAATGAGCAATGAAAAAGATAAAACAAAATGCTTTTGGATTTCAATTTTGATTACCTAAAAAAAATTCTAATGATAAACAAAAGATAAAGTATTTTTTCTATGTACAATATCCTAAAGTTCGAATGAAAATAAAAGAATTTTTTTTTCATTTTTCACTAATTTCCCAAAGAGACACCTCAAAAGAAAATCTTTTTGGATTTTGGAATTAACACCCTAAAGAAAGCTTTTAAAGAAGTACTAAAAGAAAATTCTCTTTTTTTTTTGGAATTTTGGTCCTAATATACTAAAGGAAACTTAAAAACAATTCATTTTAAGTCCTAGATATTAATTGCTTAAAGGAAAAACAACCTCAAAATTTTCTCATTTCTAAAATTAGCATTCTAAAAAAAATTTATAACGAAATATAAAATGCAACATCTCTTTTTTGGATTTTGAGTTACAACACATTTTTTCAAATATAAAACAGAAAATAACAATAATAAAAAGACTTGACATTACTGTACAAAAGTAGAAAGTAAAAGACGACATAAAATGAGGAACAGACTCAAAACATAAAAATAAAACAAATCTCCTTAAGCAACTCCTGACTGAGCGATTCTGACTGGATGGTCACGGGGAATCTGTCATGCTCAAACTCCGATAATTAAATCTGCATCTGTATGAGAAAACTGAAACCATCACTATGTGAGATAATAACATTCCCTACTAGACACATGCAAGACATGGTTGAGGCTATTTTTAGCAAAATGGCTTATTTGGCCAAAAGGTGGCTAGAAGTGCAAAATTTGGCTATGACCCCGCAAAGCCAAGAACCTAAGATTTACTAGGAAGACCGGACCCTATGTGGTTTGCCTACGTATCCCGCCCCAAGAGGCGAGAATCAGATTCGCGTAGTTCGGGCAAATTGGATACGGGCGAGAATAATAAGAAAAAACATTAATTCATAGAAATCACATTTTTCTTGCTTTTTCTTGAAAAATGACGAAACATGCAAAATCTTTTTGGATTTTCTTGTTCTCTTTTTTTTTTTGATTTTTGAAAAATGATGAAAAAATGCAAAATCTTTTTTTTTTGAATTTTTCATGTCTTTTTTTTTGTCTTTTTTCTTAAAAATGTACCCAAAAAAAAAATAACTAGATCCTACTTGCATTATTTTCACACTTCCCCTTCTCTCTTTTTTCCTTTCTTTCTTCTTTCTTTTTTTTCATTGTTTTTTTTCTTTTTTTTTCTCACTTCTTCATTTACCCTCAGTTATCATTGGTCCGCCAAATGACCCTTTTACCCTTGAATAAATGCAACATGTAGTACATAGTATGCATCAAGATGGCCTGTTATTTTGGGTACACCTGTCCTAGACGGACTCAACCCCTGTGTTGAGTTCCCTAAGTCGAATGCACATGATGCAAACAAACGTTCCTACTAGGGATCCGGCATGAGGCTATGTTTTTTCTAGGTTTAAATCCTGGGGTTTTGGTCTAGACTTGGGGTACCCGAGCAGACAATTGGGGCCGAGGCGGGGGCCACGTACCGGGAGCACTAAAGTCTACTCGGCCTTGTTGTTGGCCCAGCCTCGATTTATTTGGTATAATTTCTACAGAAAAAGCGGGTCACGCGAACGTGTGCACCATTTTCAGAAGACTCAGACGGGTGGCGTAAGAAGACAGTTATATACAATTCAGACAATATTAAAGCGGTAAACAGATAACATTTAACACAAAAGATTCACAGAATACAGTAATATTAACAATAAGTGAAGCCAAGCAAAATCATATTAACAAGCTCGAATTCTTGAACCCTGAACCAGAGATTCTGGGTTCGTTCCCCAGCAGAGTCGCCAGAGCTGTCACACCTCCTTTTTACCTACACCCCGTAAAGAGTATAAATATAGGGAGTTTTTCCAATTAAAGGACAATCGAAACGGGATTGTTTATTTATTTAAAATCAGAGTCGCCACTTGGGATAATTTATGGTGTCCCAAGTCACCGGTTTAGGATCCCGAATCAAGGAATTTGACTCTATTCTACAGCCTGTGAACACAGAAATCCGGGTAAGGAATTTTGTTAACCCGAGAGAAGGTGTTAGGCATTCCCAAGTTCCGTGGTTCCAGCGCGGTCGCTTTGATCATACTTGGCTTATTAAAATTACTGATTTTAGATCCTATGTGCATTTACCCCTTTTACCGTATTTAAATCACTTGATTATAAGTAGTTAAAGAATTGAGTTACGCGTACGTATACTCTTTCCATTTGGCGCATCAAAAATCATGTCACGCGAATGTATCCATAATTAATAACGTTTGTTTATTTATTTAAAAAAATTTGGTTGAAGTTGCGCGAACGCATACTCCGAATTAGTCTTTTTAAAAAAAAACGTAATTATGTTATGCGAACGTATACACAATCACAGTAATATATTAAGTCACTTTCATTGCAAAATAAAGAAAATAAAGGGGTGCGGCAGCCAAGCTAATGCTAGAAACAATATAACACGCTACTATCACTTTCAATTTTTGTCACTTTCTCGCTCTCTTGATCCTTTTTTTTAAATACAACATGATCAACATTTTATTTAAAAGAGAGTAGTGGAGTATTACATGCATATACATACCTATCTGCAGCAAAATCCAACCAAATGACTAATTCAAGGCCTCAGAACTACGCAATGTTGGTTCTGAAATGCATAACACCAGAAAATTGGACAGCAACAATTCGACGGACCCACAAGTCTGCCCGGAACCCTCGAACGGACAACCTCGATTTGAAAATGACACTACTACCGCAACAATGGCGACACTAGAGCAAAAATCAAAACGACACACACGAAGGTATCGCCAAAGAACTATGTCCGGCCAAACTCGGTACAGCACATCACAAAATCCAAAACTTGTGAGATCTACACTAGTCCGACGTAGAAGTAACACACACGTGAATAATGGTGATGAAACAGCCAATTGTTTTCTGTTCGATTAATAGGGCTTTGGCGATTACAACAAGTGAAACAAGCCAAATGAATAGATCCGCAACAGAAGATTTCAACTGAAATTTCCAAGCAACAACTACTAACCTCGACGAAACTCGACCGGACCTCGAAACCAGCATCACCTCGACCTACGACCGGAATGCCTGAGTTTACATTAACGACGAGTTTCAGCAGCTCGAGCTTGATGGCAAAAATGGACAACGATAACCATAGACCGGAACCAACGTACGACAACTTTCCACACGACTCGAACTCACATACAACTCCAAACTTCAGCTACCTTACACTCGTTCCCTCACTCCGTTCATGTGCATGACTATGTGTATGCGAAGGTGAAGCTCGCCGGATATGGCGTCACTGGCAGAAAGTCCGGCGGGTCAAGGTCGACGAGATAGGTGGTGGGGAGCTGGGTGTTGGGTCGTTTCGCTATGGTGGGCTCGTTGGAAGCTACTGGTGTGAGGTCGCTTGGTTCTCTTTACCGCGTTCGGAAATCGTTACTCCGACGAGCTAGTGGAGCTCATTTTCCCGGCGAGTTTCAGGCCATGGCTGCTGGTTTAACAGACTCCGATGGAGGTGGGGGCTGTGTCGTTTGGACTGAACGACGTCGGCAGCGTTGTTGAGGAAGGGAGGTGGTCGTTGGTGGGGTGAATGATGGTTTTCTGGTGGTGTGATGAAGAATTAAAGGGGGTCGTTGGTTGCTCTTTGTTGAAGAAGACGATGACGGGACGGGGGGGGGGGGGGTCTGTTATGCGCAGCTTTTGCGTATTTTTTGTCCAACCTTCTTCGTTCTTCTTTTTTCGTTTTTTTTTTCTTTTTATATTGTAATTTTTTTGTAGGGTTTTTAGGTTAAGGGGTATGGGCCTAGGAATTATGGGCTTGGTAATTGTGGGCTAGGTCCAAAATTAAGCCTAAAAATGGGTTGCTCGAGCCCAAGTTCTATTCTTTCGCTGCGAACAAGATTAAAAATACTGGCCCATTTATTAATTATTACTACTATTCAAATAATTATTAAAATAAAACTAACCATTAAAATAAATCTATTTTTGGTATTTTCAAATATCATATTAAAATAAAAATACGATACTATTTTTGTATATTTTTTAGATTAAAAATGACTACGAAACATTAATGAACCTATTTTTGTAATTTTTTGTTTTCTTGTAATAAAATAGAGTAAAAGAGTCAAAATTACTTAAAATATCTATATTATGCCTAAATAAAATATTTACGCGCTAAAATATGAAAAATCTTGGGAAGGGTAAAAAATCACATGTCTACAAGCGGCTCTGCGGGTGTGGAAAATGGACCGTAGGTGTGAAAACCCTGGGCCAGAAAGTATATAAATCATTGTTTTGATAAATGATGTGACACACATGCTAGGTGACGAGCGTGTGGACGTGCACCGGTAGGGATTGTTACTTGGTCCGTCCTGTAGCGACTATTAAGCCGCGTATTTTGATTTAATATCTTATGATATTCCGTGTTTTAGAGATTGATACCATATATTGGATTGTACGCCGTGTTGGGGGCCTTGTGCCAACCTGTTTAGACCCTTAGGGGTATTTTTACTACTTTCCTCACTCTATTTGTTTTAATAGCATATCCTCAGTCATGTTTTACCTGTTTATTGTTTAAATCCAGTTTCATCACTCTACTTCTTAATATATGAAAACGGTTTGGGTTGAGTTCCTTGATTTTCGTTGATATGCCCGAGCGGCTGTGAGGTTAATAACTGAGAGAGGTTGAGGACCTAATGGTGAGGATTATATATACATTATGGATCGGGCTGCATGACACGTGAGGATTATATATATATATATATATATTATGGATCGGGCTGCACGCCACAGCGATATATATCGGATTAGGCTGCGCACCGTAGCGATATGACGCTTGGGCTGTAGGAGCCCCTCCGGAGTCTGTACATCCCTAGTGAGCGTAGTCGACTATAAACTATGGATCTGGGCTGCACGCCACAACGATTGTTATAATTATTATTGTTATGAGATATTATTGAGCCGGAGTGTTGAGTGTGAGTACTGGTTGACAAGAGCTGAGACACGAGTGACTGAGAGGCTTGTCTGAGAGGCTATATTTATGAGTGATACCTTGCCCGAGGGGCTTGTTCATGACTTTTGTTGCTTTCACTCTTCTTTTATACCGAGCCTCTGTTGAAAAATATTGGATAAATGTTTTTCAAAGGATTTTTAATCGAAAATGAAGTTTTACAAAATGTCTGGCTTTTAAATTCCAAAATTTGACTTGATATTTCGGTTGAGACATATTATATGATTTTAACTGCTCGTTACTGCACTCAGACCTTATTTACTTTAGTTACTTACTGAGTTGGCATACTCACGTTACTCGATGCACCTTGTGTGCAGATCCAGGTGCCCGGACATCAGAGTGAGAGCTTCCAGCACTCTCAGAGTTTTATCAGAGACTGCAAGGTAGTTGCATGATGTTCGCAGCCCTGCTTTCCTCCTTCCTATTTTAGTATTCTGTTATTTCAGACTTATAATGTATTATTCAGTCAGTTTGAGTTGTATTTAGAGGATTTTGACTAGGGACACCGGAACGTTAGGCTGTGTTGGTATTTTGTACTAGTTTTCCACATATTCTGTTTTATTCATCTATTTCACATGAAAAATTTGAAACTTATTCGATATTAGAAAATGATTTTTATAAAAGATTTCGCTATGGTTAAATGTTGGGTTGGCTTGCCTAGTAATGTGATAGGCGCCATCATGACCGAGGTATTTGGGGTCATGGCAAGTTGGTATCAGAGCCTAGGTTGCATAGGTCTCATGGGTCATGATCCAGTTTAGTAGTGTATCGAGGATCGATACAGAGACATCTGTACTTATCCTCGAGAGGCTGCAGAACCTTTAGGAAAAACTTCACATTCTTGAAATTCCTGTCGTGCGAATCTATTGATTCTAGGACTAAACTTCTTTTTATTCTATTCTCTCACAGATGGTGAGGACACGTGTTACCGGTCAAGACGGACGACCATTAATACCACCAGTTGGGGCCACTGGAAGCCGGGGTCGCGGTAGAGGTCATGGTAGGGGGCAAGGGTGTGGCCCGCACAACAGCTAGGGCAGCACCTGCAGATCCACCAGCTGCCCCAGTTCAGGATCAGGTCCCAGATGTGGACGCTCCAGCAGCACCAGCTCAGGCACCGGCTGTGCCTATTGTGATTCCATGCTTTCATGAGGCTCTGGCTCAGATTCTATCAGTGTGCACTGGTTTGGCTCAGGCAATCTCAGTTACTACGGCCACAGCTACTTCTCAGGCTAGGGGAGGCACTCAGACTCCCGTTGCTCATACACTTGAGTAGGTTGTGCAGGGACTTCAGACATCGGGGGCACCTCCAGCCCAGCCGGTTGCACCAGCCCAGGATTATGTGGTACCCGTTATGCCTGACGACGAGCAGCATCGATTGGAGAGCTTTGGTATACTTCAGCCTCCGACTTTCAGTGGTACAGAGGGTGAGGATGCCCAGGGTTTCTTGGACAAGTGTGAAAGGATTCTTCACACAACGGGTATTCTGGAGACCAGTGGTGTAGCATTTACTACTTTTTAGTTTTCTGGAGCTGCCTTTACTTGGTGGGAGGCTTATGATAGGCACATGCCTATTGATGCAGTGCCCCTTACCTGGTAGCAGTTCTCCGTTCTCTTTTTGGAGAAGTATGTGCCACAGTCTCGCAGAGAGAAGTTACGCAGACAGTTCGAGCAGTTGCATCAGGGAGATATGACTGTAATGTAGTATGAGATAAGGTTCTCAGAGTTAGCTCGTCATACTATTTGGTTGGTTCCTACGGATAGAGAGAGGATCAAGAAGTTCGTTGATGGCCTCACATATCAACTTCAGATTCTCATGACCAGGGAGAGAGTGTCAGGTTCTACCTTTGAGGAGGTTGTTCATATCGCTTGCGAGATTGAATCAGTTTGTCGCCAAGATCGAGATGAGAGAGAGGCCAAGAGGCCTCAGGGATCTGGTAGTTTTGGTGGTGTTCCTTCGAGAGGTCCGTTTCAGCACGGCAGAGGCCGTCCATTTAGGCATGCTCAGTCAGCTCGCCCAATTCATTGTGGGGCATTATCGGGTCATGGTTCTCATAGCTCGCATCAGGGCCATTCATCACTCAGTGCTTTACCAGCCCAGAGTTCGCCCGTGCTCCATCGGTTCAAGGTTTTTCCATGCCAGGTCCTTCTACTGGTCATTCTAGTGCTAGAGGTTCCCTTTAGTCCCCGTTCCCCGCACCAGGGAGTTGTTACGAGTGTGGAGAGTTTGGACATATGAGGAGGCAGTGTCCTCGTCTTCTTGAGGATCCGTCTCAGCAGAGGGGTCAGCTCTCGACTTCAGCTCTAGTTACGTCACCACCCGCTCAGGCAGCTAAGGGTAGGGGTTAGTCGGCTAGTGGTCTCCATAGAGGGAGAGTTTGATCGGGGGAAGTCAGGTCCATTTCTATGCACTCCCAGCTAGACCAGATGATGTTGCTTTAGATGTTGTGATTACAGGTATTGTCTCAGCCTGCCACAGAGATGCCTCTGTATTATTTGATCCTAGTTCCACTTTTTCATATGTGACGTCATATTGCTCGTTATCTGGATATGCCCCGTGAGTCTCTTATTTTATATCTTCGTGTATTTACTCTAGTGGGCGATACTATAGTTGTGGACCGTGTATACCGGTCATGTGTGGTAACTATTGGGGGTTTGGAGACCCGAGTGGACCTGTTGTTGCTTTGTATGGTACACTTTGACGTTATATTGGGCATGGATTGGTTATCTCCGTGTCGTTCTATATTGGACTGTCATGCTAAGACAGTGACGTTGGCTATGCCGGGTGTGCCACGGATTGAGTGGTGAGGTTCGACTGATTTTGTCCTTAGTAGGGTGATTTCATTTCTGAAGGCCCATCGGATGGTTGGGAAGGGTTGTCTTTCATACTCGTCACTGCACTCAGACCTTATTTACTTTAGTTACTTACTGAGTTGGCGTACTCACATTACTCCCTGCACCTTGTGTGCAAATCCAGGTGCCCGGACATTAGAGTGAGAGCTTCCAACACTCTCAAAGCTTTATCAGAGACTGCAAGGTAGCTGCACGGTGTTCGCAGCCCTGCTTTCCTCCTTCCTATCTTAGTATTCTGCTATTTCAGACTTATGATGTATTATTCAGTCAGTTTGAGTTGTATTTAGAGGCTCTTGACTAGTGACACCGGAACGTTAGGCTATGTTGGTATTTTGTACTGGTTTTCCGCATATTCTATTTTATTCATCTATTTCACATGACAAATTTGAGACTAATTCGATATTAGAAAATGATTTTTATAAAAGATTTTGTTGTGGTTAAATGTTGAGTTGGCTTGCCTAATACTGTGATAGGCGCCATAACGACCGGGGTATTTGGGGTCGTGACACATTGTCCGTTAAAAAGAGTGGCAAAAGAAAAGACCAGAAGGGAAGATAAAAAGATGTAGCTTCACCTTCTATCACAAGAAAAATCAAAAGGTTGCAAGATGCACGAGCAACGATCCAAGAATGTTCATCCTTAGGACGTTGTTCCGGCGTAAGATGCAAAAATTAGTAGATGATAGTGCCACCTCATTCCATGGAAAGCAAAAGGAATAAAGTGCTACATCAGGTTGAAGTTAAGAGAGATAAGCAGCAGTGTAAAGTTCGCATAACTGGTTTGAAAACGGGAGCCTTGGCATAACTGGTAAAGTTTCTATCATATGACCTTGTGATCGCAGTTTTGAACCATGGAAATAGAAGATTAAAGAAGGATGCAAAGAGGGGAAAAGATCAAAAGTAGATGAAGATGAAAAAAAGTATGGTTCTTAGTTCAACAGAGTAGCCTCTTATTTAGAAAAAGGCGACGGTGGATCGGCGGTGCAAGTGGACGACTAGTGCTGGAGTGCATTTGATGTTTTGGGAAAGCGAGCTGACATGAGATTTTTTATCACTTCAAGCGCCTACGTCACGGGCCTGACGTCATCATAAGAGGTTCGAGAAAATCGAGGTTCAAATCATTTCTTATCATCTCACTCTAAGAAATGCGGGGACTATCTGTATACGGTAAAGGTCAAATGCCTTCGATCTGTATACTGGAGAGGTCGTCCGAAGTCCGAGTCTGGACAAGACCAAGCTCGAGCTCGAGGGACCAGATCCGAGTTCGAAGCATGATGCATACCGAGCCCGAAATAGTATCGTTATGAATTTGTACCAGAACGAGTTAGATTCCTGCCACGTTCCCAAAGTCATGACGCAAATCCTGAAATATGATCGTACTATTCCGTACTAGGCGGTTAGACAGTTGTACCAAATATATTCCCTACTGTAAATAGAAATATTCCTTATTTAGGGTTACCGTATTATATAAAGGGGACTTCAATCATTTGTAACACCATCTTTGACTGAGAAAAGAATATACTCTCTACTTTTTTGCCTACTATTCATCAGCATTGTCCTTTAGCTCCATTGTTCTTACTTTACTTTTCTTACTTTACTGCTCTTAGCCTATCTCGAGATCACCGTCTTGAAGTCACCACTGTCAAGTATTATTGGTTTGTTTCACTTCTATCTTTCATTTCTACTTCATATTTCTTGATTACTAATTGGTATTGAACTGAATCACATATCTTTAGATCCACAAATCAAGTTTAATAGTATTTTAGTTGTGTTTGGACATGAATATAATTTTTGATTGTTTTTGAAGTTTTGTGAGTGATTTGAGTGGAAATTTTAAAAAATAATTTTTTGGAGTTTTTCAAATTTTCGAAAATTTTCAAAATGTATCTTCAAGTGAAAATTGAAAAATTTTTATGAACAAATGCTAATTTGAAAAAAAAATGAATTTTTTTTGCAAAAAAGAGAAAAATTTCTTATGTCCAAACAGGCTCTAAGTCAAATATTCAGATGTAATAACATAAGTACAGAAGAGCATGTAACTTCTATTAAATTCAAAATCATACACCAAAAACTGACTATATTACTTTCAGTCTATTATTACATAACAGAAAGGCAGAATACATAGACAGATACTTAAACTATCAAAGAAAGTTAACTTGAACACCTCAACTAAGCCATTTTCCACCGAAACACTTTTTTTATACTTTTACTGCACCAGTTTAACACGTCCGACCTGAGCTTATAAAAATTCTTGACGCGTTTGATTACGCGCTTCCAGCATGGATAATCTAACCAATTAAAAATTGACACGTTTTTTACAACGGCACACAGATTATTTTACCGTCTAAAACTAAACATATTTACTCTATTCCTAATTATAACCCTCTTTACACATTCCTAAAAAAACAAACGACCAAAAAAAGCCCTAAGTCCCAAATTCGATTCCAGTAAAATCCGCCCAAACCTAAGAAGAATGACTTAGAGCCCAACAATGGAGGTGAAAAAGTTTCTTAGGAACCAAACACAACAGGTGAAAAGCAAATTCTTTGCTACAAGAAAGAGGTGATGAAGAAAAAAGAATCGCTGATAGAAAGATGAATGAAGGAATTTTCTGAACTTGTTGCTGGATCCAAATGGAAGAACCTTGTAAGGAAGAAAAATATTGTAACCCGAAGAAATCTTTAAAGAAGAAGACAATTTCAGTGTAATTCTTTAAAGTTACTCTGAGCTTCCATTTCAAAAAAAAAGTTATGCTCTCGACTTTGATGATAGAGATGACTATGTGGAAGATGGAGAACTTTTGTGTAATTTCTCGTCTCAATTTGTTGTTTTTAAGAAGAAGATGAGGAAATAGCTTCCTTGTGAATTTTTGAAATATATTGATTTTGGGTAGGTGGAATTGTGTGTTTCTTTTACTGGACTTCTCTAAATTTTCTTGAATTTGGTTTGCCTCTATTTTCTAAATCCTTAGACCCAACTGGGTTGATGTCTATTTTCTTTTGAAAATTGCTTGATTGATATGTGAAACTTAATCGGAATTTGGCTTTTTGTACCGTTAATAGCCTTTTTGTCAGCATATTTCTGTTGTTCACGCGCTCAAATGCAGTGATATTCACGTTATTTGCCATGTCAGTCGGACGTGTTAAACTGGTGCAGTAAAAGTATAGTAGAAGTGTTTCCGTGGAAAATGGCTTAATTAAGGTGTTCAAGTGAACTTTCTTTGATAGTTTAAGTGTTTGTCTATGTGTTCTGCCTAATAGAAATTTTTGCTTATTTGAATATGCAACAAGTCGATCTAATTAAGAGTAACATAAAAATCTCGATCCAGCAGATTATTATTATAATTAATAAACAATAGAATTATATCACGCCAAATAATAAAATTATTTGAGCAAAAAAATTTGTATCAAAATCTACTACCACCGTGGCCCCATCCTTCTCCGAAACCAAAACCACTATCACCATCTTTACCACCGCCTCCACCACCTCCACCACCTCCTCCACCACCGCCACCACCATTTGCACCTGACCCATGACCCTCTCCATATCCAAAGCCAACACCAGACCCACCATTACTACCTCCACCACCACCTCCGCCGCCTCCACCACCGCCACCACTACCGTTCACTCCTGATCCGTGACCCTCGCCATATCCAAAGCCGATGCCAAATCCACCATCACTACCCCCTCCTCCACCTCCTCCACCTCCGCCACCGCCGCCGCCGCCACCAAGACCTCCTAGAATTTGGTCAAACCCTCCGTTTAAGTTAAAATTGGGTAAAAATGAATCCCCAAGAAGTTTCCTTGCAGAGGAAGTTTGAATAAGAACACCCAAAACAACGAGAAGCATTAACTTGTATGTCATCTTTGCTAAAGTATTAGAATATAGGATTTAATTAATTAAGGTACTATGGAAAATCTGCATAGGAAGGAGATTATATAATGGCATGGTCAGCTAATGTGTTTAAATTACATTAATTAACCGTTGCAAAACGGAAAAATTAATTTGAAATGAACTGAATGTAGTTGAACATTAAAAGGATTTGGGATGTCAAATACAATGCAAAAGTGAAAAGTACCTGCGATGTACTAGCATTAATGCCTCCTAGGGCTCATTATGCATTAATTCTTCCAAAATGTTCAAACAACTACGATTCCTCCTAGAGGCGAGGCCAGAATTTCAAGCGTATGAGTTCGAGATTAATTCTAATCGTGTTAAATTACTGGATTCTAAATTAATAATTTATACATATTCAATGAATTTTTTAACATAAATACAATAGGTTCGGACAAAAAATACTAGCTCGAACCCGCTCCTGATGCTCTAGCTCCGCCTCTGATTACTCTCTTATGGGGATGAAGTTCAGAGGCGGAGATTGAATGTGAAGCAGTTCATTCGTACTAGCAATAGCAATTATATGATCTCTATCGAGTTTCTAACTGTGCGCCGCTAGCTCAACGAATTTCTAATTTATAAAATAAAAATAGCACGTATGTGATCTTTCACAACCTTTTGGCTTTTACATAACATAATAGCTGCTGCACTTAGAGCTAGCTAACATCAAGGCCGTAATATAATAGCTCTAAACATAAATAAATATAGTATAATACGCAACATGAGGACTATTCTATTAGTAAACAAATTTCATTTTCACCCGTGCCAAAATTTCCATGCTGCAAAATAACAATTTCAAATATTTAAATAAAAAAAATTGCCATCTTCGCTTGAATTTTTTATTTTTTATAATATTCTTTCAAAAACATCACAGCTTTAATGGTATACACTTCATATGCTTCTGGTGACATGCATAATCGGCGCCGACTCTGCCGTATCTTTTAATCGGTCTGAAAACTTAAGCCTTTTAACTCGACATTATCCAAAAAATGGCAAGAACGTATGGAGACTACATATTAAAACTTATACATTAAAAAGAAAAAATGGTACAAATTTGCTCATGTAAATTGAGCTATTTTTTCCCTTCATTTGACTTTTGGTTCAATTATACCCTTACCATTGGCAAATCGTTTCAAATATAAATTGCGATTAAAGAAGCTCTAGCATGAACCGGGTAATATGCACGTGTCCAAATTCTTAAGTGCACGCTCACTAGTTTCTCTCTACTAGCTCACTTTTTCTCAAAAATATCGGTGACTTCAATTTTTTTGCTACGGAAAAATTGGTAAATTGACTTGCTAAATTAGCTGATTCCTCTATTAACGCTCAGCTATGGCAATTTTGCAACTAATTGCTACTTAAAATGTGGGTCTACCTGTTTATATCTTTCCACAGTTCCTATTTTGTGATTTTTAGATTCTCAATACATGAGATTACCGGATATCTGTGATTTATTTAATTGGAATATAATAGTCTCCAAATTTTTATGTCATAGGTTTTTGAAAGTGGAAATTGCTCAAATTGGGAAAAAGGAACACTACTTCGACTGTAAGATATACTTTTTACACTTTTTTGTTTTAATATGATATGTTTAGTTATATTGTTAAACGATTGTGCTTTATTCAAACATATTGTAAAAATATGTGTACTTTAGGAATAAATTAAACATTAAGATTACAAAATTTAGACTTTACTATCAAAATTTTATGAATCGCTTGAAAAACAGATACCGAATAATAAAAAAAAGACTGACAAAGTATATTGCCTTCAAATCGCTAAAATATGAGTTCGTCATCATAAGCTTTTTTTAGGTCAGCAAAAAATACTTATAATAATGGAATTTATATTTTAGACTATTATGGGCTCAATAGTGGCTCTAGGGTAAGGCAGGTGAAACCCTTGCCTTAGGCCCCAAAATATTTAAGGCCTCAAAATATATAATTTATATTTGTACAATAATTAATAAAAAAAACAAATTTAAGATTTTTAAAAATTTGATAAAGGTCGGATTGAGTAATTTAATAAGATAAATATTTTATCTCATTAAAAATATTAATATATTTACCTTCACATCAATTTTATTTTTCTTTCTTTATGTATAGTTTTGTTTTCATGTTTCTCACAATTACTGTATGATTTCAATCCAGATTCTCTGAATTAGCTATTCATTTTTGCACATTTGACTGATTCTTACATGAGAAAACAAGTTCCTTTGTATCTCGTCTTTTTTAACTAAAAAATCTCAAGACAAGTGTCATTGCCCAAAACTTAGCATGTCGTGATGGTGCATAACGTGGTAAAAGGCAAGCCGCCTTTTCGAAATGATTCCAACTCAAAAACTGGACAGAAAGTCAAAACCAATATAGAAATTCCCAACATCGGGGTGTCACTGAGTACATGAGCGTCTACACATCACAAATCTGGGAGTACTGTCTTTAATAGTCTGAAACTAAATACATAAAGCGGAATGATAGGGAAGGAGAGACAAGGTCTGCGAAACATCGGGTAGCTACCTTAAAATCTCCAAACGATCAACTGTGGAAAGGAATCAATACCCAGCGTCTCCGAAAACACCTAGATCTGCACACAAAGTGCAGGATGTAGCGTGAGTACAACCAACTCAGTAAGTAACAAGACTAAATAAAGGATTGAAAGTAGTGATGAACTTCACAATTATAGTTCAATTACAGTAATTTCAACATAGGAAGGTAGACATACTTTCAAGTTCGACAATTTAGGCCAAAACAGTAAATTCATGTCAAGTTCAAGCGAAACAGAATATACTCTCAGAAATTATAGAACGGTGATATATGATAGTCGAAGTGCAACAGTAATGAAGTCAAATGCATCCTGTTAGAGCAACATTCACCCAGTCCTTCCATTAACTCCAACCTCACAATCACTCATTCCTCACAGTTACTAATTCCTCTCAGTCGCTCCGCACTCGGCACTCGCACACAGTAGGTACCTGCGCTCACTGAGGGTGTGTACAGACTCCGGAGGGGATTCTTCAACCCAAACTCTATAACAACCCAATCATGGGATAAATCAATGAAACATGTTGCGGTGTGCAGCTCGATCCCATAAATATCCTCACAATCGGCTCTCAATCTCACTTAGTCATCAACCTCTAGAGTCTCTCGGGCTCTTAGTAATCATGAAAATCAGCCCAAACAGAAATGATATAATATATCAACAAAGAACAATAGAGACTGAGATATGATATGCAAGTAAAATTAAGACTGAGTACAAAACAATAATTTAGCAAATAACTTAACATGTATGCGACCTCTGAGGGTTCTCACGGTACCAACACATGGACTAAACATGATTTCTAACATGATTTGTAGCTCAATTTCTATATCACATGGAGAATATACGGATAATAACAGATTGTTCAACTACACAGTTCCATTATACCAAGTCACAATTCATACGGTGCACGCCCACACGCCCGTCACCTAGCATGTGCGTCACCTCAAAACTAATGACAATACATATAGTACGGGGTTTAATACCCTCAGAACCAAATTGAGAACTATTACTTACCTTAATCCGAGCAAATCTCTACCCCAACACACCTTTACCTCGCAAATCGGCCTCCAAATACCTCGAATCTAGCCACAACAACACAGGCTAAAGGAATCAATTCTATAAGAAAAATACTAAGTTATTAATCAAAAGCTAAATGTCAACTCAAAAGTCGGCCCTCCGGGCCCACGTCTCAAAATCCTATAAAAGTCATAAAACTCGAAGCTCATTCAACAACGAGTTCAACCATACCAAATTTACCAAAATCCAACACTAAGTCGTCACTCAAATACCCAAATCAAACTTTCCAAATCCCTAGTCTCAAACTCCCAATTTACACCTCAAAACCATATAATCTAGTTGGGAAAATCAATAAGGGAACACGATTATTGAAAAAAATGAGCACAAGTGACTTACCTCAACAAACCCCTCGAAAATTCTCTCAGAAATTGTCCAATCCCAAAATTGACGTGTTGCAATTGAAGCAAAATCACAAACCCTCGAATTTAAATGTTCTGTCCAGCCTTTCTGCTTCTGCGGACATTTACCCGCATCTACAACGTCCCAGAAGCGACCAAACTTCTATTTCTGTGGTTTCCTATGCTCTTGCGGTTCATGAATCCGCTCCAGTAGACTTGCATCTGCGAGCCACCAACCCACTCCTATGGACCCAGCTCCCAGCACCATTTCTTATTTTGCGCTCCCATCACCGCATTTGCGGCCACGTATGTGCGGAAAGCACCTACGACCCTAGTCTCCTTCACTCCTGGCCACACCTGCACTCTGTCAACTCGCACTTTGAGCTTGCACCTGCGATCCATGCTTCGCGGGTGCGACTACACCAATAGACTCCAGTTCAGCAACCTCTCAAATTCAACTTTTGATTTATTACACATCGGGAATAAACCTGAGGCCTCCGGGATCTCAACCAAATATACCAAGAAGTCCTAAAATACGATATAAACATAGTCAATACCTCAAATCACCTCAAACAACATCAAAAACAAGATTCTCACCCCATTTCAAGCTTATTAAAACTAAGAAATTCCAACTTCTACAAACAACGCTGAAACCTATCAAACTGTGACGACCCGGCTAGTCGTCTTAAGAATTAACGCCCCAAACCCCTATTAACTGCTTTCCCCGAGTTTATTTTTGCTATTTTAATTTGATGGAACGTTCGGTTTTGCATTTCGAAAAGTTTTGGGACACTTAGTCCCTAAATGAGAGCTTAAGTGTTGGAAAGTTAATCGTAGTTGGAACAGTGTGAAGACGGCCTCAAAATGGAAATACGATGGTTCCGTTAGCTCAGTTGGGTGATTTTGGGATTGGGGGCATGTTCAGATTGTGTTTTGGAGGTCTGTAGCTATTTTAGGCTTGAAATGCCGAAAGTTGAATTTTTGAAGTTTCCGGTTTGATAGTGAGATTTTGATCCGAGAGTCGGAATGGAATTCCAGAAGTTGGAGTAGCTCCGTAGTGTTGAATGTGACATGTGTGCAAAATTTCAGATCATTCAGTCGAGGTTCGATAGACTTTTTGATCGAAAATGTGTTTTTAGAATTTTTGAAATTCTTAGATTTGAATCCGATGAAATATAGGTGTTTTGATGTTGTTTTGAGCATTCCGAAGGTTGGATCACGTTTGAATGAAGTTATGGGATATGTTGGTAGGTTTGGTTGAGGTCACGAGGGCCTCAGGTGTGTTTCGGATGCTCAACAGACTATTTTTGGACTTGGAAAGAATGCAGATTTTCTGCTGCTGTGTTGCAGAGAAAACATTCACCGCGTTCGTGAGAGGGTATCGCGTTCGCGTAGAGCATCTGCGTGAAGCAGATGAATCATGCTTCACATTCGCGATGATTTCCCGCGCTCAAGAAAGCATGGACCCTTTGGTATTCGCGTTCGCGACATGGTCCTCGCGTTCGCGTAGGGTATGCAAGTGTAAGCTATGCGTTCGCGAATGGACCTTGCAATCGTGAAAGAGGAAGTTGGCTAGTAGATTTTTTGTGCATCACGTTCGCGATAGTAGTCTCGTGTTCGCGAAGAAGAACTCGTCTGGGCATAATATAAAATTTCAAAGTCGAGGGTGTCGCCATTTTTGTGAAAACTAAAGCTTGGGAGCTCGGATTTGAGCGAGGTTTTAAGGGATTTTCAGAGATATCAACTGGGTAATGATTCTTAACTCTTTTTTGCTTGTAACCCATTAATCTAAACATGAATTCATCATTTAATTTTGGAATTTGTATGAAAATTGGGGGAAAGTTCTTAGACGAAGTATTTGAGTTTTGATTGGTATTTGACATTTAATTGGGATAATTTTGGTATGCTTAGACTCGTGAGAGTGTGAGGATTCTGGAAATGTAAATCTTACCCAATTTCGAGATGTGGGCCGAAGGGGCATTTTGACCATTTTACCTAATTTAGTGTGTTAGCTTAGTATTTAATTGTAGAATCAGTTACTTGAAGTGTTATTTACATTATGCAATTGAATTGAATAGATTTGAGTCATTTAGAGTCGTGTACTTGTGGCAAGAGCGTGGTCTCGGGTTGATTTTGAGCCGGTTCGAGGTAAGTCGCTTGCCTAACCATGTGTGGGGGAACTTCCCTTTAGGATTTGGTATATTTGATAATTGAAATTCCTTGTACGTGAGGTGATGAGTGCGTACTTTAGCAAATAAATGAAAATACGGTTTCTTTAAGTTATTTCAATTGTGCTCATTTTTCTTGTTTTATACTACTTGCAAATTTATCCTGCCATTAGCTTAGAAAAAGTATGTTTAGTTGACTTAATTGCTTATTTGCTTAAACTGCCTTAATTTGCATTATGTGAAGTATGTTAGGCTAGAATTACCTATTTTACTTCGTACGAAATTGAGCTTATTTGAGTATTTCCTTGCGTTGTTGCTACGTGTTTTACTTTGGGACTATACAACAATATTCCGGGAGATCCCCCTATACATTTACATTGGAACTACGGGATTGCACCCGGTAGAATCCCCCTGTATTGAGTATTTTCCTTTGGGACTACGAATCGGTATTCCGGTAGATCCTCTCGTATTATGAGTTGGACTACGGGACGATATCCCGGAAGATCTGCTAGATATTTATATTTGGGACTACAGGACGGTATCCTGGGAGATCCCCGGTTGCTTTCTTTGTGCTGAGCCATATTTTCCCTCTGTGTTTACTTTGCTTCTGTAGTAGCTGTTGTTGTCTTTTCAATCTTGTTGCATTTACTGTTGTACTTATTATACTGCTCTGTTCTATACTATCAAACTTTATATTTTTATTTAACCTCAGTAAGGCCCTGACCTTTCTCGTCACTACCCGACCGAGGTTAGGCTTGACACTTACTGAGTATTGCTTTGGTGTACTCATGCCCTTTTTGCGCATGTTTTTCATGTGCATATCCAGGTACGTCGACTTAGTCCTACCAGCTGTGAGGCGAGACGACTGCTCTAGAGACTTCGAGGTACATCTGTCGCATCGGCAGACCGAGGAGTCCCTTTCTATTCTAGCTTTTAAACATTTGCCCTTCTGTATTTCTTTTCCTTGTTAGATATTCTGGAGTTAGACATTATTAGATATCCAAAGGCTTGTGGTTCCGTGAGTTTTCGGGTTTTTGGGATAGTGTACTAGATTCTGAGAAGTTGTGTTGTATATGCCGAACGACATTTTAAATATTTCTTACTTCGGTTATTTTTGGCTTTTTGATTATTTCTTCTGCAAGTTTCGTTTATGTTCCGAATTTATTAGGCTTACCGAGTCGTAGAGACTAGGTGCTGTCACGACAGTTCACAAAGGGCGGACTGGGGTTGTGACAAGTTGGTATCAGAGTTCTAGGTGTGAGCACGTGATTTTTGTTTACGCGACAGTCACTCCAAAAGAAATAAAAAATAATAGCAAATGGTCTTGCTGTACAATTTTTGGATTTTACGTGGTATTTTTGTTAGTTATTTGTGATCTTGTCCATTCTTATTTTTTCAAAGAAAATACAAAAAATGTGTCGTGTGTAGTTGAACCATAATTCGGTTATTAAAAGGAAAATCACAAAATATGCATCTTTTGTCCTATTTATTGCCTTGGTATGATTTTACCTATTTTAAATATTTTAATATGTGTGTAATAATTGTATTAAGTGTTAATTAATGGGGTTTTATTTTGTTTAATTAGGTTTGGTGTTTTAAAATGAGAAATAAAAGGAAAAGAATGCAAATTGGTCTGAAATCAGGATTGGGCTTGTTTCCTATTTTAAAATCTGAGGCCCAAAAAGCAGCCCAAGGCAACCGATCCAACAGACCCATCTCCCAGGCCTCCAAACGACGTAGTTTGACACCAAAACTATGTCGTTTCAGGGGGCGACCCATCTCAGCCGTTCAAACCACACTGATCTAACGGCCCTCGTCACACCTCCATATCCACATACGAGCTCGACCCGTTCAACCCCGGACCAACCCGACCCCAATACTAAACCAAACGACATCGTTTGGATTAACCTTTGGATCCAGGCCGTTGATCTCGAGTGATCTAACGGCCAAGACCCAACCATCCACCCCGTATAAAAGCCTTCATATCGTACCCTGCCCCCCTATCCAAGCCCCCCTGCCTTTAGGTCGTCCTCACCACAGACCCAATCCTTTAGAACCCTAACGCCGCCCCCTTTCCCCTCACCATTAAACCCGGTGGCATGGACGCCGGTGACCACCACCTTAACACCCTAGGACCACCTTGACACCCTGAACACGGATCTGCAAACCATTGGTCTCAAACCTTTCCCCATCGTCTCGAATCTTCATTTGAAGATTCGAGCTAAACCTCAAACTATGCCAAACCACCCCAGGTCCATACCAGGCACTCCCCTGACCTCCCTCGTGACCAAACCAGGTTTGGTTTGGTCCGAATCCAACCAGGACAACCTGAATCCCAAATCTGCCCTTAGGAACCTTAGAAGTTCTTGAGCCCGATCTGTGTCCATTTGAACCAGATGATTAGGGTCTAATGGACCTTAATCGAAGTGTTCTCAGTTGAGAACACTTCGATTAAAGTCCGTTCAACCCCAAGAAAGGTCGATTCAAATCCGAGCCAGGGCTTACTGATTTTTCAAGATTTTAAGGTATTTTTGTTTTTTTATCAGTTCATGTGTTGTTGTAGTTAAATGTCTGTTTATTGCCCCAAATGTTTAGTTGATTTTATTTTGAATTGTTTGTCGACTGTTTCTGTCTACCTTGCCCGGACCTCTGTATTTGGTCAAGTCTTTCTTTCATTTACTGATAATGTGTGTATGTGTAAACTGTACAACCAACTGAAATTGAAATTGATCGATTAATTAGTTCCCATGGTCATTTTTGTTTTGACATTGCAATCTGAACCCCTTATTCAATACTGTTCGATTCCAATCCTTGGATATTGATTGTATATGTTATAATTAGTATAGTCGATTCGATACGTGTCGTCGATTAGTTTCAGCTATTTGAATAGTAACAATTTGATTTATTTCCTGCTGAAACTTTGTTTGAATCAAATTAGGAATTGAGTATAGCTACTTATAATTGGTGTATTTGAATCAGAAAAATTAAGGATTGGTCTGTAGCTGCAGTCTGAATTGATGGCATGTGCACTTGTGGACAGCAAGTGCATTAGGGCCTTTTAGAAATTAAAATAACTTGACAGCATATGCTGTCAGGCCATCTTCAGGCTGCCCATACCCTTGTTTTAGTTTAATAAGGTGATAAAAGGGCTGTCAGGGAATCTCATGGGAGGGGTTCTACTTTTTAAAAGTTGAGTGGAAAAACAGCAGAAAAGAGGGGGTTCTGATTTGTTTAACAGGCTGTAAATGGCCTGATGCTAGGCTATAAATAGAGAGGAGCTTCCATTTTGTTGAAGGACGGAAAATCAAAAGGGGGGGACTGAAAATTAGAAAAGAGAACAGATTTTTTTAGACCAGATAGACAGAAATAGAGAGGGGAATACAGAAATACAGAAATACACACTTACACAGAGAGATATACCACACAAACAGGCATATACAGATACACATTGAGAGAGGCATATATACAAGGGACAGTTAGAGAAAACACACAGATAGATAGAGGGGGGGGGAGATAGAAATCACACAGACAAAATCAGAAACTGTTCTTCCCATTGTTGTCTTGATTTCACTTGTTTCGACCTGTTTAATCAATACTGATTTTTCCAAGTCCCAACTGAGTTTACTGGTTGTGTGTTTCATTGGTTTATTTCTGGATTCGGTCTGTCTGGAGTTCTGATTCTACCCCACTGCTTGCTGCTATCATTTTGCTACTTTTTCCATCGGCTATAGTTGCATCTTGCACTGGAACTTGTTCTGTTGTTACTTATTTGTTACTGCTGCTGTTTGTTTACACCACTGCTCTACTAACTCTCCTGCTTCTTCATTGTAAGCATTTCCCAGGTACACATTTCATACTGATGTAACAATGAAAAGCATGAATTGAAAGATCTGAAGGAATTGTAATCATCTGCTGCTTTACTTACAGCTTTATAAAAGTTATAAATTGTGTAGATTTTAGTTTGTAGCTCAATAGAGAATACGTTAGTGAGTTTGTACTTAACTGAAGCTTATGCTGATCTAAAACCGCGATATGTGATTCGTTTAGTGGTATACATGATGTAACTATATAATTCATGGAATGTGCAACTACTTGGTGTAATTGTTAATTCGAACTTTTCTCCAGTTGTTTTGAGCATGTAGGGTGAATGGTTTTTTAAAATCTTGCCAAATACAACACAGTTTTAAATTCAAGAGCTTTAATTTCAGTAGGCAGTTTTTAGGATGAGTTCCGAATATCATTAGCAGCACCCTCTAATAAATAATTTTATTAATCCTGTTTAAATGAGTTTAAATTTAACTCGAGGAGTGTTTGGAGTATGTATAGTGTTTCATCAATCTTATATGTAATCTTTTATCAAATTAAAAGCACGTTCCATGAGGTACAACATTCTTCACCTTGTAAATAATTAATCAGATAACTAATAAGAGGTCGGGATTAGCTAAGCATGCAATTTAATTAGCATGCATTTTTTTTTATTTTTAGAGACAAACATAATAGAAATTTAGTCACTATAGGTTTATCCTTTCAAACAATGAGACGATCCTCGCTAAATAAAAATGCAAATTGCGGGGCCCTCAATAATTGATCACATTAAATACTTAGAATTTGGGAACGACTATTTAGTAAATTTCACTGTCTTCCCTAAAGATAATAACGCGTTTAGACTCTTTAGGCGCGACTTAATTAAATTACATTCTTAAATTCGGGTGCGCATTTATGTGACCCAAATTCAAATTTCAACGGAGTCGAAATGTGTTAACAACTACGAGTGCATTGAGTGTGACGTGGTTCGAGATGCATTTTCACGACGTTGCAATTCTATAAAAATAAATAATAATAATAAAAGCGGTTTTAAACTTAATAAAAGCACATAAGTCACAACATGTATTTAAATCAGATATTTAGCCATTATAACAATTTAAGCGACCGTGCTAGAACCACGGGATTCGAGGGTGCCTAACACCTTCCCTTGGGTCAACAGAATTCCTTACTTAGAATTTCTGGTTCGCAGACTTCATTTGGAAAGTCGAATATTTTCCTCGATTTGGGATTCAAGATAAACCGGTGACTTGGGACACCAAAAGCCAAACCTTTTCCAAGTGGCGACTCTGAATTAAATAAATAATCTCATTTCGAATATTTTCACTTAAATTGGAAAAACTCCCTCGTGCATTTTACCCTTCGGGGCGGGCGCGCAAAAAGGAGGTGTGACACTAGGTTCATAGGAGTCATGGATCACAAGCCAGTTTATTAGAGTCTCGTTGATCGGTACAGAGATGTTTGTACTTATCTATGAGAGGCTATGTAACTGTTAGGAAAATTTTCACTTCATTCGATTTCCTTGTCGTGCGATATTTTGACATCAGAATTCTAAACTTCTGTCTTCTATTCTCTCATAGATGGTGAGGACACATGCTACCCTAGATGATCAGGCACCCGTGCCCCTACTACAACCGTTAGAGGCCGGGGCCGGGGTAGAGGCCGAGGATGCGCACGTGGTGCAGCCAGAGCACCTATGCGAGCTGTCGGCGAGGTACCACTAGCAGTTCTAGCCGAAGTCCAGGCACCTGATACGCCTACTGCTACTACTACTCCAGCACTTCAGGAGACTCTGGCGTAGTTCATGAGCATGTACATCATTTTTGGCTCAGCCAGGGTTGCTTCCCCTTGCTGCAACCACATCTCAGGCCGGGGGAGGAGTACAGACTCCCACTGCCCGCAATCTTGAGCAGCGAGTGCATGTTGATCAGGTCCCGAAGGTTATTCCTGTACCGTCTGTAGTGCCAGTTCAACCAGAGGAAAGGACATCGGTTTCAGAGGATGAGCAGCGGAGACTTGAGAGGTTCAAGAAGTATGACCCTCCGGTGTTAAGTGGGCTAGCATCATATGATTCCTTGGGATTTCTAGAGGAGTGTCACCGTATCCTCCGCACTATGGGTATATCAGGATCGAGTGGGGTTTCTTTCACTGCCTTCCAACTTCGAGGAGCCGCCTATGAGTGGTGGTGTACCTATGAGTTAGATAGTCCGAACGAGGCTACTTCATTCACTTGGACCCAGTTTTCAGATCTTTTCCTGAGAGAGTTTGTTTCTCAGAGCCTTAGAGACGCATGGCACGCAAAGTTTGATCATTTGTGCCAGGGTGCTATGACTATCTCAGAGTATGCTGTCTGTTACACTAGCTTGTCTAGACATGCACCAGCCTTGGTTTCTACTGTTCGCGAGAGGGTTCGCCGGTTTATTGAGGGGCTTATTTCCAGCATCAAGTCTAGCATGGTTTGCAAGTTGGATATGGATATTTCTTATTAGTAGGTGGTAAGCATTGCTAGGAGGATTGAGGGTATACATGCTAGGGAGAGAGAGGAGAGGGAGACTAAGAGGTCTTGAGAATTGGGCCACTATTCTGGAGCCCGTGCCCCAGCTGCAGGTCGTCATGGTAGGGGTTATATGAGTTGCCCTATTCATTTAGCTCTTCCAATAGCCAGTGGTATTCCAGCTCCCCCTAGGCCCTTTCAGCCTTATTATACACCACCAGTATCTAGTGCACCTCCTGCGCAGGGTGCTTTCAGTGGTCAATCCAGCAGACCTGGCCCAAGCCAGTCACATCTGCCACGTCCTCCTAGAGCTTGTTTTGAGTATGGTGATACATGTCATATGGTGAGGGATTGCCCCAGTCTTAGGAGTGGTGCACCTCCACATACCTCTCAGCCACAGCATGCCCCGCAGAGTTCTCAAGCTATGGTTACAGCTCCAGTTGCTACCCCACCTGCTCAGCTAGCTAGAGGCTCAGCTAGCTAGAGGTGGAGGTCACCCTAGAGGGGGAGGCCAGGACAAATATTATGCCCTTCCTGCCCGTACCAAGGTTGTTGCCTCTGATTCTGTCATCACAGGTATTATGCTGGTTTGTCACAGAGATGCATCGGTTCTATTCGATCCAGGCTCCACTTACTCTTATGTGTCTTCTTATTTTGCTCTGCATTTGGGTATACCTCGGGATTCTTTGAGTTCCCATGCTTATGTTTCTACTCTTGTGGGAGATTCTCTTGTTGTGGACCATAGTTATCGCTTATGTTTGGTTGATCTTAGTGATTTTGAGACCAGAGCCGATCTATTGTTGCTCAGCATGGTAGATTTTGACATTATCTTGGGCATGGATTGGTTGTCGCTCCATTATTCTACTCTTGATTGTCACGCCAAAACTGTGATGCTGGCTATGCTAGGTGTACTGCGTGTTGAGTGGAGGGGTACTTTATCGCACTCCTAGTAGAGTTATTTCCTTTCTTAAAGCTCATTGTATGGTTGAGAAGGGGTGTGACGCGTATTTAGCTTATGTGAGAGATGTCAGTATTTATACCCCTTCAGTTGATTCAATCCAAGTAGAACGGGATTTTCTCGATATGTTTCCAGCTGATCTTTTGGGCATGCCACATGATGGAGATATTGATTTTGGAAACGATGTGTTGCTAGGCACTCAGCCCATTTCTATTCCTCCGTATCATATGGCTCCTCCTAAGTTGAAGGAATTGAAGGATCAGTTACAGGAATTGCTTGATAGGGGTTTTATTCAGCTCAATGTATTACCTTGGGGTGCTTCTGTCTTGTTCGTAAAGAAAAAGGATGGTTCTATGCGCATGTGTATTAATTATCGCCAGTTGAACAAAGTTACATTGAAGAACCGTTATCATTTGCCTCGTATTGATGATCTGTTTGACCAGCTTTAGGGTGCACGGGTGTTTTCTAAGATTGACTTGCACTTAGGTTACCATTAGTTGAAGATTCGGGAGCCAGATATCCTGAAGACTACTTTCACGACTCGGCATGGTCATTACGATTTCCTTGTTATGTCATTTGGGTTAACCAATGTCCTAGTAGCCTTTATGAATTTGATGGATAGTGTGTTCTGGCCGTATCTTTACTCGTTCGTCATTGTCTTTATTGATGATATTCTAGTGTATTCCCGCAGTTAGGAAGATCATGAGCAGCACCTGCGGACTGTTCTTCAGACATTGAGAGAGAAGAAGTTATATGCTAAGTTCTCGAAATGTGAGTTTTGGTTGGATTCAGTGGCATTCCTAGGCCTTAGTATCGAGTGAGGGTATTCAGGTGGATTCAAAGAAAATAGAGGTCGTATAAAGTTGGCCCTGACCATCTTCAGCTACAGAGATCTACAGTTTACTTGGCTTGGCGGGTTACTACCGCCGTTTCGTGGATGGGTTTTCATCGATTGCAACCCCTATGACCAGGTTGACCTAGAAGGGTGCCCCGTTCCAGTGGATGGAGGAGTGTGAGGAGAGCTTTCAGAAGCTCAAGACAGCTTTGACTACAACCCTAATTTTGATACTGCCTACAGGTTCGGGGTCTTATACGATTTATTGTGATGCCTCAAGGATTGGCCTCGGAGCGGTGTTGATGCAGGACGGTAGGGTGATTGCCTATGTATCCAGACAATTGAAGGTACATGAGAAGAATTATCCGGTCCATGACCTTGAGTTAGTTGCCATTGTTCATGCCATGAAAATCTGGTGCCATTATTTATACAGTGTGCCTTGTGAGATTTATACTGACCATCAGAGCTTGCAACACTTATTCAAGCAAAAGGATCTAAATTTGCGCCAGAGGAGGTGGTTAGAGTTGCTAAAGGACTATGGCATCACTATTTTGTATCACCCGGGCAATTCCAATGTGGTGGCCGATGCTTTGAGTCACCGGGCAGAGAGTTTGGGGAGTTTGGCTTATTTACCAGCATCAGAGAGGCCTATGGCGATGGATGTTCAGGCCTTATCCAGCCAATTTGTGAGATTGGATCTTTCGGAGCCCAGTCGGGCTCTAGCTTGCGTGGTTTCTCGATCTTCCTTATTTGATCGTATCAGGGAGCGTCAGTATGATGACCCTCATTTGCTTGTCCTCAAGGACAAGGTTCAGCACGGTGATGCCAGATATGTGACTATTGGTGATGATGGGTATTGAGGATGCAGGGTCAGATTTGTGTACCCAATGTTGATGGGTTTCGAGAGTTGATTCTAGAGGAGGCCCATTGTTCCCGGTATTCCATCCATCCGGGTGCCGCAAAGATGTATCAGGATTTGAGACAACACTATTGGTAGAGGCAGATGAAGAAAGATATAGTTGGATTTTTAGCTCGGTGTCTCAATTGTCAGCAGGTGAAGTATGAGCACCAGAGACCGGGTGGGTTGCTTTAACAGATAGAGATTCCGGAGTAGAAGTGGGAGCGGATCACCATGGACTTTGTAGTAGAGCTCCCATGGACTCTGAGGAAGTTTGACGCTATTTGGGTAATTGTGGATCGGCTGACCAAGTCCGCTCATTTCATTCTTATGTGTACTACTTATTCTTCGGAGCGGTTGGCGGAGATTTATATCCGGGAGATTGTTCAACTGCATGGTATTCCAGTGTCCATCATTTCAGATAGAGGTACTTAGTTCACATCACGTTTCTAGAGGGTTGTTCAGCATGAGTTAGGTACTCGAGTGGAGTTGAGTACAACATTTCACCATCAGATGGACGGACAGTACGAGTGCACTATTCAGATTCTTGAGGATATGCTCCATGCGTGTGTGATTGAGTTTGGAGGGTCTTCGGATCAGTTCTTGCCATTGGCGAAGTTTTCTTACAACAATAGCTATCAGTCCAGCATTTAGATGGCACCGTTTGAGGCTTTATATGGTACGCGGGGTAGATCCTCGATGGGTTGGTTTGAGCCAGGTGAGGCTATATTATTGGGCACAGACTTAGTTCAGGATGCTTTGGAGAAGGTTAAAGTGATTCAGGATAGATTCCGTACAGCCCATTCCAGACAGAAGAGTTACGCAAACCGGAAGGTTCGTGATGTTTCCTATATGGTTGGAGAGTGGGTTCTGCTACGGGTTTCGCCTATAAAGGGTGTTATGAGATTTGGGAAGAAAGGGAAGTTGAGTCCGATGTTTATTGGCCCTTTTGAGATATTGAGGCGTGTTGGGGAGGTTGCTTATGAGCTTGCCTTACCTCCCAACTTGGCAGAAGTTCATCTGGTATTTCATGTTTCGATGCTCTGGAGGTATCACGATGATCCGTCGCATGAGTTGGATTTCAGTTCAGTCTAGTTGGACAAGGATCTATCTTATGTTGAGGAGCCACTGGCAATATTGGATAGGCAGGTTAGAAAGCTGAGGTCAAAGAACATTGTTGTAGTAAAGGTTCAATGGCAGGTTCAGTCGGTCGAGGAGGCGACCTGGGAGACCGAGCAGGATATGCGCAACCGTTACTCTCATCTTTTCACTACTTCAGGTATGTCTCTATGCTCGTTAGAGGACGAACGAATGTTTAAGTGTAGGAGGATGTGGCGACCCAGCTGGTCATCTTAAGAACTAACGCCCCGATCCCCTATTAACTGCTTTCCCCGAGTTTATTTTTGCTATTTTGATTTGTTGGGACGTTCGGTTTTGAGTTTCGGAGAGTTTTGGGACACTTAGTCCCTAAATGAGAGCGTAAGTGTTAGAAAGTTGACCGTAGTTTGAACAATGTGAAGACGGCCATGGAATGGAAATCTAATGGTTCTGTTAGCTCCGTTAGGTGATTTCGGGCTTAGGGACATGTTCAGATTGTGTTTTGGAGGTCTGTAGCAATTTTAGGCTTGAAATGCCGAAAGTTGAATTGTTGAAGTTTTCGGTTCGATAGTGAGATTTTGATCCGAGGGTCGGAATGTAACTCTGGAAGCTAGAGTAGCTTCGTAGTGTTGAATGTACCTGTGTGCAAAATTTCAGGTCATTCGGATGAGGTTTGATAGACTTTTTGATCGGAAGCGTGTTTTTAGAGTTTTTGGAATTCTTAGGCTTGAATCCGATGAAAAATAGGTGTTTTGATGTTGTTTTGAGCGTTCCAAAGGTTGGACCAAGTTTGAATAAAGTTATGGGATATGTTTGTAGATTTGGTTTAAGTCCCGGGGGCCTCGGGTGTATGCTCAACGGACCATGTTTGGACTTAGAAAGATTGCAGATTTTCTGCTGCTGTGTTGCAGAGAAAACATTCATCGCTTTCGCGAGAGGGCCTCGCATTCGCATAAAGCATCTGGGTGAAGCAGCTGAATCATGCTTCACGTTCGCGATGATGTCCCGCATTCGCGAAGGCATGGACCCACTGGTCTTCGCGTTCGCGACATGGTCCTCGCGTTCACGTAGGTTCTGCTAGTGTAAGCTACACGTGCGCGAGTGGACCTTGCATTTGCAAAAGAGGAAGTTGGCCAGTAGATTTTTAGTGCATCGCGTTCGCGATAGTAGTCTCGCGTTCGCGAAGAAGAACTCGTCTGGGCAGAATATAAAATTCCAAACTCGAGGATTTAGCCATTTTTGTGAAAACTTTAGCTTGGGAGCTCGGATTCGAGCGAGGATTCGAGGGATTTTGAGAGATATCGACTGGGTAATGATTCTTAACTCCTTTTTGCTTGTAACCCATTAATCTAAATTTGAATGCATCATTTAATTTCAGAATTTGTATGAAAATTGGGGGAAAGTTCTTAAACCAAGAATTTAAGTTTTGATTGGAGATTTGACATTGGATTGGGATAATTTTGGTATGGTTAGACTCGTGAGAGTGTGAGGATTCTGAAAATATAAATTTTACCTGATTCCGGTATGTGGGCCCGAGGGGCATTTTGGTCATTTTACCTAATTTCGTGTATTAGCTTAGAATTTAATTGTACAATCAGTTACTTGAAGTGTTATTTACATTATGCAATTGAATTGAATAAATTTTGGCCATTTGGAGTCGAGTACTTGTGGCAAGAGCGTGGTCTCGGGTTAATTTTGAGTCGGTTCGAGGTAAGTGGCTTGCCTAACCTTATGTGGGGGACCTTCCCCTTAGGATTTGGTATATTTGAAAATTGAAATGCCTTGAACGTGAGGTGACAAGTGCGTACTTGAGCTAATTTATGAAAATCCGGTTTCTTTAAGTTATTTCAATTGTGCTCATTTTTCTTGTTTTATACTACTTGCAAATTTAGCCTGTTGTTAGCTTAGAAAAAGCATGTTTAGTTGACTTAATTGTCTATTTGCTTAAACTGCCTTAATTTACATTACGTTAAGTATGTTAGGTTAGAATTACCTGTTTTACTTCGTACGAAATTGAGCTTATTTGAGTATTTCCTTGCGTTGTTGCTGCGTGTTTTACTTTGGGACTACAGAACGATATTCTGAGAGATCCCCCTGCACATTTATATGGGAACTACAGGATTGTACCCGGTAGATTCCCCATGAACTGAATATTTACCTTTGGGACTACGGATCGGAATTCTGGGAGATCCCCTCGCATTATGAGTTGGACTACAGGACGGTATCCCAGGAGATCCACTGGATATTTATATTTGGGTCTACATGACGGTATCCTGGGAGATCCCCGGTTACTTTCTTTTTGTTGAGCCGTATTTTCCCTTTGTGTTTACTTTGCTTTTGTAGTAGCTATTGTTGTCTTTTCATTCGTGTTGAATTTACTGTTGTACTTATTATATTGCTATGTTCCATACTGTCAAACTTTATATTTTTATTTAACCTCAGTAGGGCCCTGACCTTCCTCGTCACTACCCGACCGAGGTTAGACTTGGCACTTACTGAGTACTGTTGTGGTGTACTCATGCCCTCTCTGTGCATGTTTTTCATGTGCAGATCTAGGTACGTCGACTCAGTCCTATCACCCATGAGATAAGGCGACTGCTCTATAGACTTCGAGGTACATCTGCCCCGTCCGCAGATCGAGGAGTCCCTTTCTATTCTAGCTTTTGAACATTTGCCCATTTGTATTTCTTTTCCTTGTTAAATATTCTGGAATTAGACATTGTTAGATATCCAAAGGCTTGTGGTTCCATGAGTTTCCGGGTTTTGGGATAGTGTACTAGATTCTGAGAAGTTGTGTTGTATATGTCGAGCGGCATTTTAAATATTGTTTCCTTCGGTTATTTTTGGCTTTTGATTATTTCTTCCTCAAGTTTCGTTTATGTTCCGCATTTGTTAGGCTTACCTAGTCGTAGAGACTAGGTGTCGTCATGACAGTTCACGGAGGGCGAAATGGGGTCGTGACAGTCTTAAGGTTGAAAGGACAGATGGTGCACACAAGTCATAAATGACACCACAGACCTACTCAAACCCCCGGAACTCCAATCCGAGCCTCGTATCCACATAGTCCACTCTCGGTCAAACTTCCAAATATCCATATTTCGCCATTTCAAGACTAATTCCACTACGAACCTCCAAATCACAATTCAGACACGCTCTTAAGTCCAAAATCACTCAATGGAGCTAACGGAACCATCAAAACTCCATTTCAGAGTCGTTTACATATAAGTCAACATCCGGTCAACTATTTCAACTTAAGCTTTCAACCTTGAGACTAAGTATCTTAATTCATTCCGAAATCCCTCCGGACCCAAACCAACTAACCTGGCAAGTCACATAATAGCTATAAAGCATGAAATGAGTAGTAAATGGGGGAATGAGTCTGCAACTCTCGAAACGTCTTGACGGGTCGTACATCCTCCCCCTCTTAGACAAACGTTCATCCTCGAAAGGGTCTATAAATGTACCTGGAGTCTCAAATAGGTGTGAATATCTACTCTGCATCTATCGTCAGTCTCCCTAATAGCCGCCTCAACTATCTGACCTCTCCATTGCACTTTTACTGAAGTTATATCATTTGACGTCAACTTTCGAACATGCCGACCCAAAATGGCCACCGACTCCACATCATATGTTAGATCACCATCTGAATCGTGCTAAAATCCAAAACATGAGACGGATCGCCGACATACTTTTGAAGCATATAAACATAAAATACTTGATGTACACTCAACAAACTAGGTGGCAAGGCAAGCTTGTAATCCACCTCCACAATCATCTGAAGTACCTCAAACGGCCCAATATACCGTTGGCTCAACTTGCCTATCTTCTGGAATCTCATACCACCCTTCATGGGTGAATCTTTGAGTAGAACCTTCTCCCTAACCATGTAAGCAACATCATGAACCTTCCTGTCAGCGTAACACTTCTATCCAGATTGTGTTGTGCGAAGCCGATCCTGAATCAATTTAACCTTTTCCAAAGCATCGTGAACCAAGTTAGTACCCAATAGCCTAGCCTTACACGAGTCAAACCAACCCATAAGAGATCGACATTGTCTCCCATACAAATCCTCATACTGAGCCATTTGAATGCTCGACCAGTAGCTATTGTTGTAGGCAAACTCCGTGAGCGACAGAAACGAATCCCATGCACCCCCAAAATCAATGACACAAGCACGTAGCATATCCTCCAATATCTGAATAGTATACTCGGACTGTCCGGTCTTCTGAGGGTCAAATAATGTACTCAACTCAACCTGGATGTGCAACTCTCATTGCACGGCTCTCCAAAATCATGATGTAAACTGCATGCCCCGGTTTGAAATGATGGACACTGGCACACCTTGAAGGCGAACAATCTCGCGGATGTAAATCTCAGCCAACAACTATAAAGAATAAGTAGTCCCAACTGAAGTGATGTGTGCAGACTTGGTCAGCCGATCCACAATCACCCAAATAGAATCAAACTTCCTCGAAGTCCATGGGAGCCCAACTACAAAATCCATGGTGATCCGCTCCCATTTCTACTCTGAAACCTCAAGCCTCTGAAGCAATCCACTTGGTCTCTTGTGCTCATACTTTACCTGCTGACAGTTAAGGCACAGAGCTACAAACCCCATTATATTCTTCTCCACAAATAGTGCTGCCTCAAGTCCTAGTACATCTTTGCAACACCCAGATGAATAGAATGTAGTGAATTGTGGGCCTCCTCAAGAATCAACTCGTGTAGCCCATCTACATTAGGCACACATATCCAGCCCTGCATCATCAATAACCCATCATCCCCAATAGTAACATCTCTAGCATCACCGTGTTGAACCTTGTCCTTAAGGACAAGCAAATGAAGATCATCATACTGGTGCTCTCTGATGCGATCATATAAGGAAGACTGAGAAACCACACAAGCCAGAACCAGACTGGGCTACGAAACATCTAATCGCACAAACTGGTTGGCCAAGTCCTGAACATTAACTACAAACGATCTCTCACTAACAGGAATGAATGCAAGGCTACCCATACTCATTGACTTTCTACTCAAGGCATCGACCACCATATTGGCCTTCCCGGGATGATATAGAATAGTAATATCATAGTCCTTTAGCAGCTCCAACTATCTTTATTGTCTCAAATTTAGATCCTTTTGTTTGAACAAGTGCTGGAGACTCTGATGATCTGTAAATACCTCGCAAGACACACCATAGAGATAGTGCCTCCAAATCATCAATGCATGAACGATGGCAGCCAACTCCAAATCATGAACATGGTATTTCTTCTCATGAGGCTTCAATGGGCATGAAGCATAAGCAATTACTCTACCCTCCTATATTAAGACACACCTAATACCGATCAGAAAAGCATCACAATACACTGTATAGAAGTCTGAAGCCGAAGGCAAAACTAGAACAAGAGTTATGGTCAAAGGAGTCTTGAGCTTCTAAAAGCTCTCCCCACACTCATTCGACCACCTGATAGGAGCACTCTTTTTGGGTCAATTAGGTCAAAGGCTATGCAATAAACGATAAACCCTCCACGAATTGACGATAATAACCGGCCAAACTGAGAAAGCTCTGAATCTTCGTAGTTGAGGACGGTCTGGGCCAACTCTGAACTGCCTCTATCTTCTTCGGATCTACCTGAATTCCCTCACTGGATACCACGTGCCCCAACAATGCCACTGAATTAAGACAAAACTCACATTTGGAGAAATTGGCATAAAGCTACTCATCCCTTAACCATTGCAGCACAATCCTCAAATGATGGGCATTCTCCTCCTGGCTACGAGAGTACACCAGGATACCATCAATGAATACTATGACAAACGAATCGAGATAAGTCTGAAATACATTGTTCATCAGATGCATGAATGTTGTTGCAGTGATGGTCAGCCCAAAAGATATCAACAAGTAATTCATAATAATTGTAACGGGTCCTGAATGTTGTCTTTAGAATATCCGAGTCCTGAATCTTCAACTGGTGATACCCAGACCTCAAATCAATCTTGGAGAACACCCTCGCTCCTTGAAGCTGGTCAAATATTCTTGATTGTAACTTTGTTCAATTACCTATAGTTGATGCATATCCGCATAGTACCATCCTTCTTCTTCACAAACAAAAATGGTGCACCCCAAGGCGACACACTAGGACTAATAAACCCCTGATCAAGAAGTTCCTAAAGCTGCTCTTTCAATTCCTTCAACTCAGCTGGTTCCATACGGTATGGAGGAATAGAAATGGTTTGAGTGTCCGGCACCAAGTCAATACCAAAGTCAATATCCCTGTCGGGCAGCAGGCCCGACAGGTCTGTAGGAAATACATCTAGGAAATCGCACTACTAGAATAGAATCAATAGTAGGAGTATCAGCACCAACATCTCTTACAAAGGCCAAATAAGATAGACATCCCTTCCTAATCATCTGTTGGGACTTCAAATATGAAATCACTCTGATGGAAACATAGAGAACATCTCAGCTCGATCCTTGGCAACCCCGACATCACCAACGTCACGATCTTAGCATGACAATCCAGTATAGCATGGCATGGAGATAACCAATCCATACCTAAGATCACGTCAAAATCAACCATACTAAGCAACAAGAGATCAACTATAGTCTCCATTCCCCCAATAGTCACTACACATGACCGATATCCATGGTCTACAATAATAATGTCATCCACTAGCGTAGATACATGAACATATGAAACTAAGGACTCATGGGGCATATCCAGATAATGATCAATATATAAAGATACATACGAATAATTGGAACCAGGGTCAAATAATATAGAACCATCCTTGTGGCATACTGAGAATAACTCTTATCACTGCATCTGAAGCAAAAACATGTGGCATGGTAGGAATAGCATAGAATCGGTCCTGACCGCCACCTGATCGGACTCCCCCTCTAGGGAAACCTCTAGCTACCTGGGCCCCACCCCGAGTTGGATGAATGGGTGGTGAAGTAACTGGTGCGGAAGTCGCAACCTGACTCCTCTGCTACACTAGACCTCCCGGACGACGAGGCCACTGCCTCCACATGTGCCCAAAATCCCCAGTCCTGAAGCAATTCCTCGGTGTTGGTGGTGGGGACTAAAGGGAGCCCCGAGCACTGGGATAACTACTAGAAGGACCTGGCATAGACGAACCCTGAACTGATGGAGCACAAAATGAACTCTAAGTTGGAAGGACACTTAGAGATGATCGACCCTGGTGAGCACTGTATGAACCATGGCTGGAAAATATACCATGGTGAATTGGATGAGCCGTCTGAGCGTGCCAATAAGGACGACCCCTACTGTGGTAGAACTGACCCCCAAAAGGAACATCGCTGAAACCACCAGATCTACGAGGCCTCTTGGCCTCTCTTTCCCCACGCTCCTGGCTACAAACCATCTCTATCTGTTGAGCAATATCAACCACCTCGTTAAAAGTAGCACTAGATACCCTCTCCCGAGTCATAAGCAACTGCAACTAATATGTGAGGCCATCAATGAACCTCCTAATCCTCTCCCTATCACTAGGAACCAACCAAATTGCGTGACGAGCCAACTCTAAAAACCTCATCTCGTACTGAGTCATAGAGATGCCCTCTAGACGTGGCTGATCAAACTATTTGTGCAGATCCTCCCTATGATACTGCGTCACGAACTTCTCCAAGAAGAGAACGGAGAAATCCTGCTATGTAAGTGGTGTTGCACCGAGCAACCTACGCTTGTTATAAGCCTCCCACCATCTGAAGGTAGTCCCAGTAAAATGAAAAATAGTGAATGAGACCCCACTGGTCTCCGTAATACCTATTGTACAAAGAATCCGCTGGCACTTATCCAAGAAGCCCTGGGCATCCTCCGACTCAGCCCTGCTAAACGATGGAGGCTGAAGCCTCCCAAATCTTTCTAGTCTCCGATGCTCATCATTAGTCATAATGGGCACCACCTGAGCTTGAGCAGTTGTAACTGACTGGGCTGGTAGTACCCCCGGTGTCTGAAGTCCCTACATCACCTGCTCTGGAGTACAGGTGGCGGTATTCTAAGTACCCTCCCCGACCTAAGAAATGGATGTTGCGACCGGAACTAAGACCGCCTGAGCAAGGCTAGTGCACAATTAGAATCTAAGCCAAAGCCTCCTAAAGGCCTGGAATCACAATAGGCACAGTTGGTGCCTGGATGGCCCTACTGGCTCATCCATATCTGGAACCTTCTCCTAAGCTGGGGCAACTAGCAGATCTGTAGGTGTTGCACTAGCTATTGTACGAGCTACACCTCTGCCCCTACCACGTCCCCTACCGTGACCTCGGCCTCTCGCGGCCCTAGCCAGTGATACTGGTGGTTGTCCATCCTATACAGTAGCACGTATCCTTACCATCTGTGAGAGAATAGAATAACAGAAGTTTAGTTACCGGAATCAACAAATCCGCACTACAAGAATACAAGAATGTGAAGTTTCCTAAGGGTCCGGAAGCCTCTTGAAGATAAGTACTGACGTCTCTATACCAATTCGCAAGACTCTACTAAACCTGCTCATGACTTTTGAGACCTACGTAACCTAGGCTTTGATACTAACTTGTCATGATCCAAAACTTAGCTTGTCATGATGGAGCCAAACATGGTACGAGGCAAGCTGACATTTCAAAAAAATAATTCCAACACTTTTACATGAAAAGTAAAACAACACATGTTTAAATTCATCAAACTCTCAAAAACTGGATAGAAAGTCAAAACCAACACACAAATTCCCAACATCAAGGTGTCAGTGAGTACATGAACGTCTTTACATCACAAATCTGGGAGTACTATCTTTAATAGTCCGAAACTAAATACATAAAGTGGAAAGATAGGGAAGGAGAGACAAGGTCGGCAAAACACCGTTAGCTACCTTGAAATCTCCAAATGATCAACTGTGGAAAGGAATCAACACCCATCGTCTCCAAAAATACCTGGATCTGCACACGAAGTGCAGGATGTAGCGTGAGTATAACCAACTCAGTAAGTAACAAGACTAAATAAAGGACTGAAAGTAGTAATGAGCTTCACAGTTATAGTTCAATTACAGTAATTTCAACATAGGAAGATAGGCATGCTTTCAAGATTGATAATTTAGGTCAAAACAATTAATTCATGTCAAGTTCAAGTGAAACAGAATAAATATCTCTCAGAAATTACAAGACGGTGATATATGTCAGCTGAAGTGCAACAGTAATAAAGTCAAATGCATCCTCTTAGAACAACAGTCACTCAGTCCTCCCATTCACTCCAACCTCACAATCACTCATTCCTCACAGTCAATATTCCTCTCAGTCGCTCAGCACTCAACACTCACACTCAGTAGGTGCCTGCGCTCACTAGGGGTGCATACAGACTCTGGAGGGGCTCCTTCAGCCCAAGTGTTGTAACAAGCCAAACATGACATAAATAAATGAAACATGCTATAGCGTGCAACCCGACCCTATAAATATCCTCAGCATCAGGCCCTCAGCCTCACTCAGTCATCAATCTCTGTAGTCTCTCGGGCTCTCAGTAATCATAAAAATCAGCCCAAACAAAAATGATATAATGTATCAACAAAGAACAATAGATACTGAGATATGATATGCAAGTAAAACTAAAACTGAGTACAAAACAATAATTTAGCAGATAATTTAACATGTACGCGACCTTTGAGGGTTCTCACAGTCCCAACACATTGCTTTAAACATGATTTGCAGCTTAATTTCTATATCACATAGAGAATATACGGATAACAATAGATTGTTCAACCATACAGTTCCATGGAATGAACTAAGTCACAATTCCTACAGTGCACGCCTACACACCCGTCACTTATGTGTGTCACCTCAATACCAATCACAAGACACGTAGTACGAGGTTTCATACCCTCAGAACTAAATTTAGAATTGTTGCTTACCTCCGAGCGAATTTCTACTCCAACACAATTTTGCCTCGCAAATCAGCCTCCAAATGCCTCGAATCTAACCACAAATATTCGATATAATCAACACAAGCTAAAAGAATCAATTCTATAAGCAAAATACTAAGTTATTAATCAAAATCCAAAAGTCAACTCAAAAGATGGCCCTCTAGGCCCACGTATCGAAATCTAATAAAATACACAAAACCCAAAAGCCCATTCAACCACGAGTACAACCATACCAAATTTACCAAATTCCGATACCAAATCGTCGCTCAAATCTCCAAATCAAACTTTCCAAATCCCTAGCCTCTAACTCCCAATTTACACCTCAAAACCACACAATCAAGGTAGGAAAATCAATGGGGAACAAGATTATTGAACAAAAATGAGCACATGTGACTTACCTGAATAAATACCTCGAAAATCTTCTCAAAAATCGCCCAATCCCGAGCTTGAAATGTTGCAAATGAATCAAAATCTCGAACCCTCAAATTTAAATGTTTTGTCCAGCCTTTCCACTTCTGCGGACACTTACCCGAATCTGTGGCATTGTAGAAGCGACCGAACTTCCACTTCTGTCATTTCCTCCGCTCCTTGTGCCCATGAATCCGCTCATGCGGACTCACTTCTGCGAGCCACCAAGCCTCTTCTGTGGACCTAGCTACCAGCTCCATTTCCGCTTGTGCGCTCCTATCATTGCATCTGCGGCCACGCAGGTGCGGAAAATCCTTTGCACCTGCAACCCCAGTCTCCCCCACTCCTAGCCGCACCTGCGCTCCCCCAGCCCGCACTTGTGATCAATGCTCGGAAGGTACGATTACACCAGCAAACTCCAGCTTCAACAATCTCTCAAATTCAACATTTAGTTTGTTAACCATTCGGAATCAACTCAAGGCCTCCGGGACCTCAACCAAATATACCAACATGTCCTAAAACACGATACGAGCTTAGTCGAGCCCTCAAATCACCTCAAACAACAGCAAAAATATGAATCGCACCCTAATTCAAGTCTATTGAAACTAAGAAATTCCAACTTCTACAAGCGACGCTGAAACCTATCAAACCACGTCCGATTGATCCCAAATTTTGCACACGTCACAAATGATACCACGGACCTACTCCAACCCCTGGAACTCCAATCCGAGCCTGGTATTCATAAAGTCCACTCTTGATCAAACTTCTAAATTTCTACATTTCACTATTTCAAGCCTAATTCCACTGCTGACCTCCAAATCACAATCCGGACAGGCTCTTAAGTCCAAGATCTCCAACGCAGCTAACGAAACCATCAAAACTCCATTCGGGAATCGTTTACACGTAAATCAATATCCGGTCAACTATTTTAACTTAAACTTTCAACCTTGAGACTAAGTGTCTCAATTCATTACGAAATCTCTCCGGACCCGAACCGGCTAACCCGAAAAGTCATATAATAGCTATAAAGTACGAACTGAGCAATAAATAGGAGAACATGGTTATAACTCTCGAAAAGATCGTCCGCGTCATTACAACAAGTATGGAAAAGTCAAAAAACCTCAACGAATAATGACCCCTTTACTATTTTCACTTAATACTAAATTTTTGTATAGCAGAAAGTTTATACCATGATGTGCGCATAATTCACACATCATACATTGTGCTCTCACCACTAGATCAAGTATGTAGGCTTTTTAGTGTCTTATTATTATATGAATTTTATGAAAGAAGTTTAAGAGTCTTTTAATATAATTTGATTTTAAGCCACCAGTATTGTTAAGACCACTGTCCAACGAAATATTATTCAACCAAATTCATTCGTATTTGATAACTGAATGGCACATTCACTGCCTTAAATGGTATTGTCATCGTTGTCTTATCTTAATTGAGACTCTACAAAATTTCATTGAGAATGACAAGAATGGATGGTTGCTCAAAGGGGAGGCTAGTAAAGCCTTGATTTAGGCATTTAAGATTTTGAGGCCCCAAAAGTTTTTAATAGTAAATTTTATGATTTTATTTTAGCTTAAACAATATTAAAGGGTAGAAAAAATGAGGGAAGCAAAAAGATTGTCTGCTCTTTAACATTAAAATATTTTAGAACTTTGGATCAAACTACTTACATCTTTATAATAGTAAATATAATTTTTTACAACAATATCAAGAAAAATATATCTTAAATAAATGCCTAACATCTTTTTTATTTAAATTATATCTTACTAATATAAATAATGATGTTACTATGTGAAATTAAAGGCTTTACATCATTTAAGAATATTATACTATAAACAACAAGCACGAAAAAATGACAACAATACTAGCTTGTTTGCATATGTGTATGAGTGCATACATATATGTATTCTAACATAAAAAAGTATAAGGCCTCTAATTAAAATGAATAAAAATCTTAAATAAGGAAACTTTTATGAAAAGTTTCATAAATGTAGCGCAGAAGGTATTTTACATAGAAGGAAACTAAACAATTATATTCCTCGCAAGAAATCTTTAAACCCTATAACTAAAATCACTTAGCCAAATTGTTGATTTCCTTAAAAGAAAATAAAGAGTTTCTGTTACGCTGGGAATCTTTTGATTTGAAATAAAAATCTCAAACCTACACAAAATATATTTTCAACTTATAAGAATACATCCTATTGTTGATAGAATAGTTATTTTTTAGATTATACATTATACTGATAAATAAAATAAAAAAACAACCGATAAATATTACAAGTATAACTAATGTTGTGATACCTTAAATACAAACATACAATATCTTCAGATTTGTTGTCTGTCCGCTAGCTCCATCAATCTTTTAGACTATTTTTTATTGATCAGTCCTTCATAATAATCTATCTTTCTTCTATTAGATATCTAATTCCAACCTCTGCCCAAAAAACTGTTCGGATCTATTTTTCCATTGTTTACAAATTCTGATGAAAAAAATAGAAACATAAGATTGAATTATTCACAAATTGATGTAAGATTCAATTAAATATACAACTTCTAGGGTTTTCTTACCTTAAAATTCAAAGAACTCACATAAGTATTACAGAAAACGATAAAATAATAGAAGACTTGTATGAAGTGATAAGAGATTTACGAGTGAGTCTTCTGTGAAATTTATATGAAATTATGGCACGATTCTACATCAAAATTATCGCATCCATAAAGAAGATTGATAGTAATACCTGCAAATCCATGTCAAAAGTTTTGCAAACGTGAATTAGTGATTGATAAAGATAAGAAGAAGAAGAAATATTCGGAGTATATGAAGGCTCCATCAACGACGGAACTGTGGACTGAAAATACGGAGAGAGAGAGAGAGAGAGAAAGAGAGCGAATATGTCAAAAAGAATAAAAGTACTTTCCATGATTAGTGCATTTAGTTAACTCATTAAATATTGAACATATTTTTTGTAATATGCTAATAAGTAAAAAAAGGCTCTTTATGAAATAAACAAGAAATGATTCTATTTTCTAAGTAATAGTTAAAAAAGGATCAAGCTTGTAAAAAACTCTATTAATTAGGTCAAAGTTAACAATGGACATGATCATGCCAATAGGCTCCCTTGTGTTAACCCATATTTAACAACTTAATAAAGCAAGATAATGACGTACTCCTGTACATAAATTTTTTTAATGAGCAGGCACTTTAATTTAGATGCGATAATTAAATAACACCACAAAACTAAATTTGTTGAAATCAAAGGAAGATTCAGGATTTTGAAGTGTCGGATCTCATTGTCTTTCATGTTCACTAGCTAGAGATGAAGATTGAATTGTGAGTTAATTCACATTGGGTTAATTTGGTTAAGTTTACAAGATTTTTGGTTCATCAATAAATCATCTGTTGGAGTTACCTAATCCGGTGGATATTTGAGCATGAAGCATAGATCTAGTTAGACCATTTTTATAATAATTACACTATATTATACATTTATTCTTTACATAAATAATGGGTCCGGATACAATTAGAAAATATTATTTTACTCTTTTACCTCAAATATATATTAGGGGATCTAGAACATTTTTGTATAATTTTGGTTGAATAAAAGGAAAAATATATCATTTCTCTCTCTTGGTGCTCTTACTTTTCAAATGAAACCCTAGAAAATACTCCATTGATTCTGCTCGACTTGTAATATTTTGATGGCATCAGAGCGAAGGTTTTGGTAGATTCAAAACCCAGTTGTGGAACAGTGTTACCCTCGTTGGTTAAATCAATGGTTGTGACTTTGTCGATTTATTCTATGCGCGGTATTATTGAGTTTTCGATGACGATTTTTTCTTTCACTTTCTAGCGTTCGTGTCTCCTTTCATTTTGGAAACATTCTCTTAGTTTCTTTTGTTACAAGGCTCACTTATTCGAGTAAAAAGGAAGGAAATCGGTAACCCTAGTTCGTTCCCCTTTTAACTTTAGCATTGCATGTTTTGGCTGATTTCTAAATTTTATCTCTCTTGAGTGATTGTTTTTAGTTTTTCTCTTGTCATAAAATTTTCATATTCAATTTACTATGGTGACTTCAACTGTACCTGTGAGCCATAGTTTTGCTAGAAGTTCATATAGTCATGACCCATCGAATCCTCTTTACATACACTCTTCTGACATTCCTAGAAACTGTCTAGTTAGTACTCCTTTTTTTGGTTTTGGTTATGGCGGGTGAAAGAGAAGTATAATGGTGTCTCACTCTTCCAAGAACAAAATTACTTTTATTGATAGCTCTTTTAGACCCTCTACTAATGATAACCCTACAAAACTACGCCAGTGGGATAGGTACAACAATATAGTAATTTCATAATTCACTAGCTTACACTCACCAATTATTGCCAAGAGTGTCTAATACTCAGAAACTGCTGAGAGTATTTGGAAACGGTCGGAGCGAAGGTATGAGGCTATAAATGGCGCTAAGGTTTATGAAATTAAAAAGATGGCCTCAATTCAACAAGGATCACTTTGACATTGCTTCATATTTCAACAAACCGAAGAAGCTTTGGGATGGTAGGGTCAATGTGTAAAAATCATGGTAATTCCTGTACTTCTGTCGCCAAGACATGTATTCAAAAAGATGAGGAGGAAAATAAGCTTCATTAATTTCTCATGGGGCTGAATGAAATTTATGTGGGGGTTAGAAGTAATTTGTTTATGATGCAACCTCCTCCGTCACTTGACAATGCATATAATATCCTTCTCCAAGACGAAATCAAAGACAAGTTCATTTAACTCTTCACTGGACTCTAGAATCATCTACTTTTCCTGCCAATATGAACAATAAGTCTTTTTTCTCCAAAGCAGTACAATCAGAAAATTGATTTTAGTTAATCTAGCGGAAATGTGTTCTGTAAATATTGTAAAAAATACGGACACATGATTGAAAAATGCTACAAACTTCATGGATTACCACAGAATTTCAAAATTTAAATAAGGAAAGAAAGTGTCACGACCCGAAATTCAACTAGTCGTGATGGAACCTAACTCAACCCGCTAGATGAGCCAATTAACAACAATCCAATTCCAATAAAATTTAATAAGACAATTATATAAAGAAATTATCTGAATCTTATACATTTTCCAAGGACTGGTAGTATAAATCATGAGCTTCTAAGATTAGAATTTATAAAGCTGGTATGAAATAAATACATCATCTGTTCGAAATGTACATAAACAAATTTTTATAAATCGAACGCTACCATGAACAAGAGGCAGCTACAATCGAAACACATGTACTTCTTCAATTCCAACTCCCCTCAATTATAGCAACATGTGCACACAAGGTGCAGAAGTGTAGTATGAGTACAACCGACCCCCTGTACTCATTAACAAACCTAACCTTAGGTTGAAAGTTGTGACGAGTTGGAACATAGTTCGGAGTCCAGCACCAATAGCCAACAATAGTTGATAACAACATAATGAAAGCAATAAAAGAAGTACTCAGAGATAAAATGCTCGGCTCGTTCACAGTTCCAGAAAATAGGTCTGTTTTTCAAGTAAATTAGTGAAAATCTAAATCTTTAATTGAAATTGCCAAAAATATGAGTAAGTTTGAAAATTGTAATTTTTCCCAAAAAGCTTTCAATCGGTAAATATTTCATTTTCAAGTGGCATGAGGAAAATACATCTCTATGCCTATATGTCAACATGTGTGAGAAGTCACGAATGACGTGATACTATACAGTATGAGAAAAATGCACCTCTATGCCTGTATGTCATGTATGCATGCGAATGTAATGTATCTTATAGATGAACTCATGTACTCACAATCTCAGAGTACCCAATCTCACTGTCTCACACTTTCCACTTATCATGCTCAATCACTCAACATGCTCAGTCACTCAGTACTGCATATGGCCAATCCAGCCAGGGAAGATCCATCCTGAATATATATATATAGCAACTGCCAGTTAGTCACTCAATACTGTATAAGGCCAATCCAGCTTGGGGAAGATCCATCCCAAAATATAAATCAACCGCGTTCATTGGTGGTGTGTATAGACTCCGGTGGGGCTCCTTTAGCCCAAGCGTTATATCAAGCCAATCATTGCATAAATCACTTATACTCGTTGCGGCATGCAACCCGATCCATATATATATAGTCATAAAGCTCGTTCCGGAGTGCAACCCAATCCACATATATACATACATCACTCATAGCTCAGGCCCTCGGCCTCACTTAGTCATCAATCTATCCAATATCTCAGGCTCACAATGCCATGAAACTAGCCCAAAATGATGATATTATGCGTCAATAAATAGCAACAGAAACTAAAATATGATATGAAATGAATGAACATGACTGACTATGAAATTTCAATTTCAACAAATAATTCAACAGCAATATGACCTCTGTGCATCCCAACATAATAAGCATGTAGCCTAGACATTTTTCTAACATGGATCATAGCTCAATAGCTCTAGTACGTAGAGATTTCATGGTTACAGATAAGATCCGGTAACTACATAGTACCACAGAAATAACGAAGTCACGATTCACACGGTATATGCTCACACGCCCGTCACCTAGCATGTGTGTCACCTCAACACCAAAACACATAACACATAATTCGGGATTTCATACACTCAGCACCAAGTTTAGAAGTGTTATTTACCTGGAACAAGCCAAATCCAATACCCAGTAAGCCAAATGATGCTCCAAAAATGCCATCTTGTGCGTACCGACCTCCGAACGGCTTGAAACTAGTCAAAAGCAACTCAAATATATCAAATAATGCCAAAGGAAACAAATACAATCGATAAAGGTCGAATCTTTAATCAAAATTCCAAAATAGAATAAAAAGTCAAATCGGGGCCCGCGCCTCGGAACCTAACAAAACTCATAAAATCCGACAATTCATTTAATTACAAGTCCAACCATACTAGTTTCACTCAAATCCTATTCCGAATTGATATTCAAAACTCAACAATTCATTTTATGAAATCTTAGACAAAACCCCCAAATTTAACTTTGAAATCACAAATACCAAAAATGAAGATGGATTCATAAAATATAACCAAAATTGAGTATAGAACACTTACCCCAATCCATATGATAAAAATCACCTCCAAATATTATCCAAATCCGAGCTCTCCAACTCAAAATATGACCAAATGAACAAAACTTTGATATTAAGTATTTTTGCCCAGTTGTTCTGCCTCGTTTTGTGCGCCAAACATCCCAAGATTTGCTTTTGATGCCTCCAATAGATTTCTTGCGAATTTTCAGTCAAGTTAGGCTTTTGAATCACTCTATTTGACCTTATAATAAAGGTGATATGTTGGTTTTATTATTTCGATATAGTGCATATTTTTAAATACGAATCAGTGGCGATTTCGCAACCCAATTCTTAGTAAAATGACCATAAAATCCTCATACGATACCCAAATTCGATGATTCTTTTTGCTATGGCTCCATAATTATGATACGAATCTAATGCTTCTATCATAACAGATCGGAGCTCATTTGTTTAATGTGGTACTATTTATGCTTAAAGAAACAACGTTGAAACATAAGAAAAACGAGCGCAACACAATCCATATCTATCCAAAACTCACCCGAGCCCCTTGGGACCCCGTACGAACATACCAACAAGTCCTATAATAAAACACGAACCTACTCAAGGCCTCAAATCACGCATAGCAAAATCGAAATGATGAAACCCACCTCAAATCAAACTTAATGAACTTTCAAACTATGACGACCCGGCCAGTCGTCTCATGAGTTACCGCTCTGTTTTCCCCATTTCTGCTTCTTTATTCTTTGTTTATCCGTGTTATGTGATATCGGGTTGGTCGGATCGAATCCGGAAGGAATTTGGTAAGGTTTGAGACACTCAGTCTCTTTTGAGGGAGCTTAAGTTGGAAAAGTCAATCGGATGTTGACTTATGTGTTAGAGGGATCGGACGTGAGTTCTGATAGTTTGGTTAGCTTCGGGAGGTGATTTGTGACTTAGGAGCGTGATCGGAATGAATTTTGGAGGTTCGTAGTAGATTTAGGATTGAATTGGCGAAGTTGATATTTTAGCGATTTTCGGTTGATAGGAGAGATTTTGATATAGGGGTCGGAATGGAATTCCAAGAGTTACAGTAGTTCCGTTGTGTCATTTGGGATGTGTGTGCAAAATTTCAGGTTATTCGGACGTGGTTTGGTCTGGTTTTTGATCAAAAGCGGAATTTGGAAGATTTTAGAAACTTAGGCTTGAATCCTATGTGTTTTGGTTGTTTTGGTGTTGTTTGAAGTGTTTTGATGATTGGAACAAGTCTGAATAAGGTATAGGGTTATATTTGTACTTTTGGTTGAGGTCCAAGGGGCCTCGATGTGATTTCGGATGGTTGACGGAGGAGTTGAGATGTTATTGCAGCTGCTGAAGTTTTGCTGCTTCTGCTGTTTTCGCACCTGCGGTTTGGGGACCGCAGGTGCGGCGCCGCATATGAATTGGAATGATCGCAAAAACGTAATAGGAGGATTTGTCAGGTACGCATAAGCGGTCAGGATGGCTGCATCTGCGGAGTCGCAGATGCGAAAGGTGTATCGCAGATGCGACTTTTGGGCTCTTAAGCCGCAGAAACGGAGAATTTACAACAAATGTGGTACCACAGAAGTGGCGATGGGGCCATAGATGCGGAACAACTGGGCAAAAGAATTAAAAAGAGTCCTTCGTGAATTTTGGGTTATTTCACCATTTTTGGACTTCGGCTTGGAGCTTTTTGGGCGATTTGAAAGAGGGATTTCAAGAGAACTTCGTTGAGGTAAGGATTTTGGACCTAAAACACATTTTCATGGTAGTATTTCATGGATTAAGGCTGTAATTAATGGAATTAAAGGGCTAAAATTGAAGAACTTGGGCTTGAAATTAGAGACCAAACATTTGGGATTTGGAGGGTCATTTGTGGATGGAGTTTGATGTTCTTGGTATGTATGAACACGTGGGAAGATAAGGAAAAAAATTTTGAATTTCGATATATGGGCCCGGGAGTCGGGTTTTGGTAATTTTGGGATTTGTGCCCTTTATTGATTTTTTTCGCTTGGGCTTCGTTCCCTTAGAATATTTTGACGTGATCGTTCTGGTTTTAGATAGATTTGACATGCGTGGAGGCCAATTCGAGGGGCAAAGGCATCGTGAGCTAGAGATTTAGGTGGTTTGAGGTGAGTAATGATTGTAAATGATGTTCTAAGGGTTTGAAACTCCGGATTGCACATTGTAGTGCTATGTTGAGGTGAGACACACACTTGATGATGAGCATGGGGTCGTGTACTAGTGGGGATTGTGATTTGGTTTGTCTCGATTGATGATTTTACCGCGTATTTGACTGAAAACTATTTGCTATCATCATTATTTGGGCTGAATGCCATATTTGGGCTTCGTGCCAACTATTTGAACCCTTCGGGGATTTTCATTGCTATTTCTTCATTGTTTTGACTTTATACTTGAACTCAGTCATGTTATTTTCCATTGTTTTCATACTCAGCCATTACTCAGTTTTAAGACTTAAATGATATTTTAAATGATGTTTGGGATGAGAAACACTGTTTTACTATTGCCCGAGGGGCTTGTAAGTATTTTTGAGTGAGTAAGGCCGAGGGCCTAAGTTGTGAAGAAACACCGATACTGATCTGAGGCCGAGGGTCTAAGATATATATATATATGCCATGAGGTGGTTTGATTGATATGAGGCCGAGGGCCTAGTTTTGATGCCACGAGATGGCTTGTTATTGCGGTTGGGCCGTAAGGGGCCCCTCCAGGAGTCTGCACACCCCTAGTGAGCGCGGGTACCCATTGTGATGTGAGATTGAGCCTGAGGGGCTGTTATTGTTCTGAGATGTTGCCCGAGGGGCGGATGTGGTGATACTGTGCCCGAGGGGCGAACTTCTATTGGTTTACTTTACCTTAATTACCTGTCAATTATTTGTTTACTTGTTGAAAGAGGATTTTACTTGACTTTTCACTGTTTTACTACTTTTAAATGGTTTTACTACTTCATTATAGAATGCCTTGTGCCTTACGTGTTTTCTTACTTACAGTCGCTATATACATTTGTTACTCACTGAGTTGGACTACTCACTTTACTCCTTGCACCCATGTGTGTAGATTCAGGCGTAGCTGGTTCCGCTCCCGAGTGTTGATTCCTCCAGCTTCAGGCGGGCTTTCAGAGATTACGAGGTAGTTGTTGACGTCCGCAGCCCCGTGTCTCTACTCCTTTATCGCTTCTATTTCCCTCAGACAGTTATACTAGTTATGGATTTAGCAGAATTGTATTATGACTTATAGATACTCATGACTAGTGACACCCCGGTTAGGGCTGTGTATGGGTGGTCTCCCGCGTATTTATGTTATCATTGTTATTTCGGATTTATTTTACCATGATTAGATCGTTTCTTAAATGTTTAACTGTTAATAATTGGAAAATGGGAAGTGTCGGCTGGCCTTGTCTTCACGAGAGGCGCCATCACGACCGGGTCCGGGGTTGGGTCGTGACATGAACTTTTGATTTCCAAAAACTCGCACTGAAACATATCAAATCAACTCGGGATGAACTTAAATTTTGCACAAATCTCAATACATCATAGGAGCTACTCGTGCCCCCAAACTACCGAGCGAAGTGCAAATGCTCAAAACGACTGGTCGAGTTGTTACATTCTCCCCCACTTAAACATACATTCGTCTTCGAACGTTCCAAGAGTTGTTCCCAAAGCCATCAAACCGCCATGTATCCTTACCATGCATATACCCGGGGTGATCCCACGTCACCCTATTCCATATAGGCCCGACAACACAACGTAACTAAAGATCATTACTTCAACCTTAGTCCGCAAAACCACATAATCAAATTTCCAACATCCGAAATTTACTACAAGGCCCAAATTCCATATTTACATAGTGTATAAGTCTGAACAAGTTGTATCAAGCCATTACCACAACCCAAGATGTAATCACCCGACATGCCACATGACTCATTTACTCGTAGGAAAATTTTCGATCACAGTAGCTGCTCAAAATAACCCAATACTGGTAATAAACCTCATGTCAAACAAAACCTCGTTCAAAAGCCTTTGTGTACTGCAGACGATGAAAGAAATACGCAGAAACTCATAATCGTTCATCAGATCAATAAGTCATGGAGCTCTCTCTCCTTCGATAAGAACTATAGCAATTTCTAAGCCAACTTCTGATATTATCCTTCCAAATATACCGCAATCAAATTCGATAGCACCCATCCTAAATCCGACGAGCTAATCTTATCAAATACCAGCTACTTTACTGACATGCCATACCAATACTACCCAAAGCCACAAACGGTGCAATCCAGGCACCAATATGCAACAATGCAAATGTACTCAAACATGGAAAATGACTCAAACAAGAGAAATGTCCCGCAAGCTCAACAAGTACGACCACAATGCAATGCTAAAAACCCATCACACACCGTAGAACCATAACACACGAATCTAACACAAAGGATCATATCTCAATGTAACTCTGCTGCAAAGCGTGACCCCATAAAATACTGGTCTATATGAAATACTTCAAGCCACCTTACTCAAAATCAATAACCATGCGCAATTCGAAATCAAGTACCCCAGGTGCATGACCATAACCGCGGAGAAGCAAATGACACAATTCCACACAAACCCGAAAGAACATAACCAATACGCAATCAATCATGCATCACCCAAATATCTATCTCGCTCAAATTTCGCTACAAGGCCCAAATAAAACTACACCATGTGTGCATATAACCAACGAATCACAACCCCTCGTAGAATAGAAGGGTAACTCATAGAACATATCAGAACACAAATAAGCTCAACACTAACCGAATGGCACATCCCTCATAATGGTAGTATGGAGCCAACCAATCCAACTTGGTGTAGAATACACATCCTTAATAGGCCTACCAATGGCCCCCCAAATCAACTCTGGTCATCCACAAATAGATAATTAACCCTTTGAAGGTCCACAATGACCTAACCACAACACATATAATCATCTAGATAGTTTTGAACACATCTTTACAATCCATCACCACGAAACAATCTGCTTTTGAGAATTCCGGGTCTCCAAATCCATAGAGCACACAAATCATCATATCTGATCCCAACTCCACCGCCCGAATATCAAATACATCTCTCATTCACGATTATCCCATGAGGAATACTTCTCTAATTCTTTCGTGCCACATAGAAATATTTGAAAATCAGCAGTCGAGCAACCAGGCGAGTACCGCAATACCAATGAAGCATACGAAGTCAAAACATAGTGCACCTTCTGAAATGCACACTCTTCTTAGGCAATACCAAATAATTATAGCATTCATTTAAACATCGGAAACTGTCCATGTTGTCTAAGAATTCAAGACCTTCTCTTCAAAATTGAACTGTGACTAACGCATGCAAATTTCAATCCTACACAACACACCATATCTATCATGTCGATCATAAGAAAAGCACCAGAATCTCATGATCAACTCTGAGTCACCAGCAGAATACATACCCGATCAGTCAGGAACCTTCTATTTGATCTCATCCAGGAAAAAATCACAACACGCAACATGCTTCTCACGCCAGTAGAAAATATCCATATCAAAAATCTTAGTAAAAACCAATGATAACTCTTCGGAACCCATCTGGACATAATCAAGCCATGATAATTGAATCTCTCTAGATCAACCAAGCCACGTGGGTCGCCAAACCCAAGAGTGTTGCCACAAAGCACCTCTAGAAGCCACCACATCACAAGCACCCAAAGAACCGATCACACCCATTATCGTGCTAATCCAACCTACTTCCAAACTATCTTATTTCTCCGATTTTCATTCGAATTACTCTCAAGTTGACACTTCATCTTGTCAAAACACCACAATCCTTAACCAAAACTCACCCCATGAGATCATAGCATAAAACTACACTACCCTAAGGCCCTTAAGCCGCTAACTTCCCTCTTAAGCACCCCAAAGCACCACAACCGATACACCCACTCTGAAGAGATTTATGTGAACCTAAAAAAAATTCATTCACCTCCTTGATACTAAAGTGTATAATCCAGAATGATATAGAAATAACATGAGTCCCGATACCATCCAATGTAAATCGCAGGTTCTAACCATATACAAATCCAGAAAACTCTCAATTGCTACATATAAACCTTGAACCCACTAGAACTTTCTCAGGAATCATCCACTCTGCTCCAATCTCAATTGCACAGACCAAACGGGCCGAATGACCTATTCCCCATTAGCATAACAACACAATACACCTTTAAGTAACCGAGCAATTTCCTACTCCACGCGCACAACTTCCTTCATGAATAACAACTCAATCACCCCATGATTCCCATATGCACATGAAGTGTAACATATCCCTAATCCAGAAATTTCTTTACTCGAGTTATCCTCGATATCAACCTCTACAAGTCATATCTAATTCAAATGTATGCCTCAAACCGAAACCAGTACAACACATAACCACGCAACCAAATCGTCGATAGCAGACTCCCCCGCTTGGCTCAAAGCCATAGATCAAAACACTTGATAACTCACAATGCCCATACTTTATTACAGTTATAATACCGCAGTGAGATTCAACCAAATCCTTCATAATCTCATGTAACACAAAGCACATAATACTTCAAATCATCCAATGAGCTCGCATTCCTCCTCGTTACAGTCAGGTCGACTATTATAACCGATCCAACTCAAATGGCACAAATATAACCCACTGGTAGAAAAGAAAGCCTCCACACAACATCATAAGGATTACACATCCGTAGATTACCCCGTATGTGATAACCCACTTATTTAACCTCAAACTGACATCTCTATATATCCTTTCACAACCATAACTACTACGAATCACCTAATCTTCCTGAGTCTAAACTCATCAACAAGACATGAAAATCTAATTCATTCCACAATTAAACAACATGAAAGAACCCGCAACACACTCATAACTCGAGACTATATGTCACATCAAGACAAATATCAAGCACCTGATAGTCCTTTCTACATCTCAAGCAAGCTCTTCTCGTCACATTCAAACCATATGAACACATCTCGCAGTCACATCATACTCATCATGTAGCTATCGAACCATGAATTCCACTCATAGGGACACTACCGGATATAAGTACAAAAGCACATGCTCACATAACCAAAATCTTCGTGCGCAAGCTACAGTCAAAACTCGGCCTAATGTCCTCTAGACTAACCCTTCATCAGCACACAGAAATCACATCTCGCACCCCATCCATGGAATCACATACCGTTGATGCATAACTGATACCGAATGCTCACATGTGCATATAAATACATAGAAGGAATTCAAAGAGTTACGCTTCAAGCTGAATGAATGTCACACGATAAAAACGAATGATGGGAAGTTTATCCTAAATGCCGTGTAGCTTCTCGAAGATAGGTATGGACATCATCAAACCAATCTGCAAGACTTTACTAAACACTTGCTCATGACTTGTAGAACCTATGAACCTAGATCTCTCATACCAACTTGTCACGACCCGAAATCCAACTAATCTTGATGGCACCTAAATCGACCCGCTAGGTAAGTCAATTAACAACTATCCAATTCCAATGAAATTTAATAAGACAATTAAGTAAAATAAATAAATGAATCTTATACATTTCCCAAGGATTGGTAGTACAAATCATGAGCTTATAAGACTGGAATTTACAAAATTGGTATGAAATAAATACATTATTCTTTTTGAAATGTATAGAAATAGATTTTTATAAATCTAAGGCTACCATGAACAAGAGGCAACTACAACCAAAACACAGGTACGTCTTCAATTCCAGCACACATCTATCATAGCAACATTTGCAGGTAAGGTGTAGAAGTGTAGTATGAGCATAACCGATCTCATGTACTCAATAAGTAACAAACCTAACCTTAGGTTGAAAGTAGTGACGCGCTGGAACATAGGTCGGAGTCCAACACCAATAGCCAACGATAGTTCATAACAATATAATGAAAGCAATAAAAGAAGTACTCAGAGATAAAATGCTCGGCTCATTAACAGCTTTAGAAAATAGGATCATGTGTTAGAAATTCATAAAATGCGGTTCGGACCATTGTTAGCAGATCCATTGTTAGCACAACTAAAAGAGGGGATTCATAAACACAAGACCACAGATTTTTCATTTGGCATGGATGATGGCACCCTACGGTACCAAGGCCGCCTATGTGTTCCAGATATTGACGGTCTCGGCGAAAGAATCATGGCAGAAGCTCACATTTCCAGGTATTCCGTCCACCCAGGATCTACAAAAATGTATCATGGTCTCAAGGAAGTTTATTGGTGGAACAATATGAAAAGGATGTGGCAAACTTTGTGGCAAAATGTCCGAACTGTCAGCAAGTGAAGGCCGAACATCAAAGGCCCGGTGGATTGGCCCAAAGCATAGAAATTCCAATGTGGAAATGGGAGATGATTAACATGGATTTTGTGGTAGGCTTACCGCTCTACGCAAGTTTGACTCAATTTGGGTAATCGTGGATCGACTCACGAAATCAGCGCACTTCTTTTCCAGTTAAACATACCGACATAGCGGAACGGTATGCTCAGTTATATATCAGGGAAATAGTCAGGTTGCATGGAACTCCAGTCTCAATCATTTCAGATCGAGGGGCTCAGTTCACATCCAACTTTTGGAAGAAATTTCAGCAAAGTTTGGATAAGCAGGTAAATCTTAGCACAGCTTTTCCTCCTCAAATCGACGGGCAAGCAGAGCAGACTATTCAGAAGCTTGAAGATATATTGCGTGCTTGTACTCTTTATTTCAAAGGTAGTTGGGATGACCATTTACCACTCATAGAGTTTGCTTACAACAACAGCTTCCATGCTAGTATCTAGATGGCACCGTTTGAAGCATTGTATGGTAGGAGATGTAGATCTCCCATTGGGTGGTTCGAAGTTAGAGACGTTGGATTGATAGGGCCAGAACTCGTGCATCAGGCCATGGAGAAATTCAAGATCATTAAGGAGAGGTTGAAAACTACTCAAAGTTGCCAAAAGTCTTATTCGGACGTTCGTCGTAGAGATATAGAATTCAAAGAAGATGATTGGGTATATTTGAAGGTTTCCCCCATGAAGGGTATCATGCAGTTTGAAAAGAAAGGAAAATTGAGTATGAGGTATGGTCGGACCGTATAGAATCATTCAAAGGATTGGTCAGGTGGCGTACAAGCTCGAGCTACCACCCGAGATATCATTGGTACACCCAGTCATCCATGTGTCTATGTTGAAAAAGGTAGTGGGAGATCCGTCCACTATGTGCCAGTTGAAACTATTGAGATTAATGAAGAACTGTCTTATGAAGAAGTTCCAGTTGCCATTCTTGACAGGCAAGTCCGGAAATTGAGAAATAAGAAAATTGCATCCGAGAAAGTGTTATGGCAGAACCAACAGGTTGAAGAAGCCACTTGGGAAGTAGAGGAAGAAATGAGAAAGAAGTACCCACATTTGTTTGTATAGCCATGTTAGATTTTTATGCATTTGGTCCCTATGAACTCTTATCTTTTGATTTGATCTGTGAAAAGCTATTCTATTTCGGTTATATGTTGCATATGCGGCCATGGTTGGTGTTGTACAAGCTATGTTATGTCTATGGAACATGTATATGCTGTTAGGATATGTTTCTGGTGCCCTCTGACAGGTGGATAGGACTAGTTACAAAGAAAACTCTGGCGAAATTTTTGGAAATTTAGGGACTTAGCCAAATTTGGGCTGCTGATATGTTTCATGTCATGAAAATCAGAGGGTGCATAAAGATTGCTAATAAGTGAACCTTGATCCTCATTTGAGGACGAATGATCTTAAGTGGGGGAGGATGTAAGGCCTCGTGAAATGTTTACTCAAAAACCCGAATCTCGTGGTACCAAGTTAGGATCATGTGTTAGAAATTCATAAGCTCGCCACGGTTCGGACCCTTGGGATTGATCCGTGCATTAAAAAGTTAAGAAATTATGGTTTCCAAAAAAGTGCATTTATGCGGTCCATTATGCAGTCGTATAATAGATATGCAGACCGCATAGTCGCCGCAGAGTCAAGTAGTGTGATGGTTAATTTAGAGGTCAACTATGCGGCCAATAATGCGATCGCATAGTCAATATGCGGGCCGCATAGTCATCGCATAATCCCCTTGGAATTTTTGTGAAGGGTAGTTCTGCGGTGCACTATGCGACCGCAGAACAGGTATGCGGACCGCATTTCTGTCGCATACCTAGACAGTTTGTTCAGGTTTTGGGACCATTTTTGTGGTCCATTCTACGTGCCACATGTTAACTTTGCGATCGCAGATCTGAGTCGGGGCTCTAGATTTCTAAATTTTAAATCTGACCCCCTGTCGTTATATCATGTGCAATAGCTCATTTTGAGCCTATTTTCTTGCTGCTTTTAGAGAGAGAAAAAGGGTGTAAGAGAAGGGAAGTGTCTTTCATCAAAATTGCTCCACAAATCCTTGTTAAAACATTGAAGATAAGAAAGTGAGGCACCTAAATCTTCATCCCAAGAGGTAAGACTTCATCACCTAAGCTCTTAATTTAAAATATAGCTATAAGGGGCCATTAGTAAGGTAATTCATGGGGATAAGGGTGATTACATTGCATGCATATGTTCTTAGAAGATATGGGGAAATTACAAATAGAGAGGCATGGGGAAAGGGCTAGTGTAATTTTGCATAAAAGGACCATAAGGCCTTGATGAACACTCAATGCTTGATAAAATGCTCAAATGAGCTTAAAATTATGATATTTTCCTGATTATGGGTTCAATTGTGCTACATTGCCTAAATAGATTGAAATGCGAACATTCCAGAACATTATAGGATTAAGGGAAAGCTCAATTAAGGTATGTATGGCTAAAACCCCGTTTTTTAGAAATTGAGCTCCGTTGGTGTTTGTGTAAATGCGGTAAGATTAAGGTTGGATTGTTATATTGATTGTTTTTTCACATGAATTGGAGTTACAACCTTATAGGTGTGAAAGATGTGTCTCAATATGGTCGAAGTGCTATTCTTGATAACTTGAAAAGGGTGCAATGAATATGAATCATGTATTGAAATACCTAGACCTTAAATTAAGATTGAAGTTGCATATGTTGTGCCATCTATGTGAAGTCTCATCTATGCTTACAATTTTATTTGCTTTTGTGTGCACATATTATCCTAAATTACAAATCTAACATTGAAATTGGGAATGATGTGAGATAGCCTAGTGCCAAATATATGGCATGATAGTTGTGTCCCCAAGTGCCTATGAAATGATATATATGAAACAAAGATTGAAATGAGATGATTGATGGAAAAGGAAAATGCCTTGGTAAGGCAACCTAGACGATCAGGCCGAGATCGGACGCCATGCCGCACACATGATGGTATTGTATTTGTGATTGAAGTGTATGTCTCAAATGAGGAAACCTAGTCGATCGGGTCGAGATAGGACTCTGCCCAAGATAGCGGTGGTATTGTGGACAATGATGATTAGTATGAAATGCCCCAAAACTAAAAGCTATGGGAAAACGATGTGAAAATTGTATGATTCTTTTATTTGATAATGTTGTGATCATTTAAAGTGTTTGAGTTAAACTTGTGATTTCCTTATTCTTGTATGAAAGTTATTTCTAACTAGATGGTGTTTAGTTATACATACTAGTACTATTTCATGGTACTAACGTCCCTTTTGCCGGGGCGCTAAATTTTTAAATGAATGTAGGTGGCTTCATAGCGGATAGTGCTGATCGCGCGTAGCAAAGTATCCTCTTCTGAATGTCTTGGTGAGCCCCTTTCTCCTTCAAGGGGTTATGTTGTATATCTTTTGTTATAGATATCCACTTTTGAGGTACAACCGGGGCCTTGTTGCCGGCATTGTCATACTTGTCTTTTGTATTCTTAGAGGCTCCGCAGATGGTTGTGTAGGTTATGTATGGGTGATAGATGGGTTTATGAACTATGTTGTAATTCTAACTCTTGTTTCTCTAAAGTGAAATTGTCGAATCTTGGGAACTTAACTACAGTTTAAGGTTGTGATCTAAAATAAACTAACAATGCTGAATGTGCAATCTTTCCTATTGTTTAAATAAATGAAAGCATGGTTTCTTTAATCATATTAAGTTGGGTAGAAAGTGTTCGATAAGGCTTGATCAGTTGGGTTCACTTGATTGATCATCGGTCGCGTCTTCCGAGGTTAGGGCATGACAAACTTGGTATCAGAGCCTCAGGTTTTGAAGTGTCCTAGGATGTCTCAGAGCCGTGTCTAGTAGATTCCTTCTTATAGGTGTGTAGTCGACAACATCTATAAGTTGGAGGCTACTTGGGAATTTAGGAATAATACCCTTCTTTGATATTTTGGATCGTGCGGCAAAAACTTGTTATGGAACTATTCCCTCTCTAATTAGTGCATTATTCTATCTTTCAATAAATGGAACCTAAAAAGAAAGCAAGAATTGGCCAAGGAGCCAATGCCACCTTAGGAGCAGTTGATGAATCACTGCTTGATACTGCGGGTGAGGGAAGTCACCCTGCTATCACCTTGTCTGGTTCTTCTGTTCCAGAGTAGACTACCCCAATTCCTACACTTACGGAGGGTACTACTATCCTTCCCATTGATACTCATGTTCCGCCTCCAGCCCCAGCTTCTGGTTCTGTATTTCTGATGGGGATCTTAGGGGAGCTATTCAAATGTTGACCCAGCTAGTGGCCTCTCATGCCCAGATGTCCAATGTTGTGCCTAGTTCATCCAGCCAGCAAGGGGATCCCACCAGTTCCAGGGTGAATAGATTTATTCAGTTAGACCCTCTAGTGTTTATGGGTGCCAATCCAGAAGAAGACCCCCAGGATTTTATTGATGAGACGATAAGACCCTCAGGGTTATGCGCGCAAGTGAGACAGAAGGAGTACAGTTGGTTGCCTATCGTTTGAAAGGGGTGGCCTATTTGTGGTTTGAGTTGTGGGAAGATTCCCGTGAGGAGGAAAGCCCTCCGGCAAGGTGGAGCGAGTTTGCCGATGCCTTTATAGATCATTTCCTGCCTGCTAAGACAAGGGTAGTCCGTGCAACAGAGTTTGAAAATCTGAATCAAGGTAGTAGAAGTGTGTGGGAGTACCACATGGAGTTTGCTCGCCTGTCCAAGTATGCCATTCACATGTTTCCCACAATGGAGGCCAGAGTGTGTCGGTTTGTTTAGGGCGTTAATCCTTTGACTATTAATGAGGCTTCTACGACTGCATTGAATTCTGATATGAATTATGGGAAAATGGTAGCATTTGTTCAGGACAGAGAGAATCGTAAACTGGAGAACAGAATAGAGAGAGAGGGTAACAGTAAGGCCCGGCTTACAGGCAACATAGGAGAGTCATTAGGTAGGGGAAGATTAGATTTTAGGGGAGGATCGTCAGGGTCGTCCCAGTCTGTTGTGCAGTCTTAAGCTAGTGCACTACCATCAGGGCCTAGCCAGCAACAGTACTGGAGTCGTTTCAGGTCCGGTCTGGGCAACAGGGGATCCCACCCACGGGGTCGGTCAAAAGAGAGGTCTCAGCAGCAGCAAAGGTCCTTGTGCCCTAGGTGCGGTAAGATGCACTTAGGGGTTTTCTATTTGGAGTTACTCGTATGTTATGGATGTGGGATGAGGGGTCATATTTAGAGGCATTTTCGTATATCCCGCCAGGGAGCGGGTAGGGGCACAACATAGTCATCCAGTCCAGCAGTTGCTACATCCTCAGCCCCCTCTCCAGCTCGAGGTATCCCAGCACCCGCAGGGCGTGGTACAGCTAGGGGTGGTGTGCAGAGTTCCGGAGGACCCAGCTGGTTCTATGCTATGAGTGGTCGTCAGACCGTAGAGGCTTCTCCAGATGTTTTTATAGGTATTCTGACTGTCCAAACTCATGATACGCATGCACTTATTGACCCTGGTTCCACCTTGTCCTATGTTACACCTTTTGTTGCTATGGAATTTGGGATGGAACCGGATCAGCTTCATGAGCCATTTTTGGTGTCTACTCCGGTTGGTGAGTCAATTACGGCTGCTCGAGTTTATAGAGGTTGTGTTGTTATGGTACGGAGTAGGGATACCATGACTGATCTTATTGAATTAGGGATGGTCGACTTTGATGTAATAATGGGAATGGATTGGCTTTATTCATGCTTTTCCAAACTTGATTGTCGTACTAGATCCACGAGGCTTGAATTTCCTAATGATCCCATTGTTGAATGGAAGGGAGATAATGTAGTGCCAAAATGTCGGTTTATTTCTTACCTTAAAGCCACGAAGATGATCAAGAAGGGATGTATATATATATCATTTAGTTTGGGTTACAGTCACCAATGCCGAGGTGCCTAGCCTTGAGTCCGTGCCAGTTGTGAATGGATTTCTGGATGTCTTTCCAGATGAACTCCCTAGGATTCCACCAGATAGCGAAATCGATATTGGGATCGATGTGATGCCAGGCACATAGCCTATATCAATTCCACCTTACATGGTGGCACCGGCAGAATTGAAAGAGCTAAAGGAAAAACTGAAGGATTTGCTAAAAAAGGGTTTCATCCGACCGAGTGTGTCACCGTGGGGCGCACCGGTCTTGTTTGTAAGGAAGAAAGATGGGTCGCTACGGATGTGTATTGACTACCGGAAACTCAACAAGGTCACAATCAAAAATAAATATCCTCTACCAAGAATAGATGACTTCTTTGATCAATTGCAAGGTGTTACGTGTTTCTCAAAAATTGTTGTGCGGTCCGGGTATCATCAATTGAAGATATGAGAGCAAGATGTTCCAAAAATAGCTTTTAGGACTTGGTATGGGTACTTTGAATTTCTGGTAATGTCTTTTGGGCTAACAAATGCCCCAACAAATTTCATGGATCTTATGAATCGAGTCTTCAAGCCTTTTCTAGACTCCTTTGTGATAGTGTTCATTGACGATATTCTTGTGTATACTCAAAGTCAGGAAGACCATGCTGACCATCTCAGGGCGGTTCTAGCGACTATTCATCAACATCAATTGTATGCAATATTTTCAAAATTTGAATTTTGGCTTGAATCAGTCGCGTTCTTGGGTCATGTCGTCTCCAGGGAAAGAATTATGGTTGATCCTCAAAAGATTGAAGCCGTAAAGAATTGTCCCAGACCTACCACTCCAACGAAGATTCGCAGTTTCTTAGGTTTGGATGGGTACTACAGGAGATTTGTGGAGGGGTTTTCTACTCTTGCCTCTCCATTGACTAAATTGACGCAAAAAGTGGTTAAATTCCAATGGTCCGATGCTTGTGACCGGAGTTTCCAAGAATTGAAGTCAAGATTGACTACAACACCGGTATTAGCCTTGCCAGAGGGTACAGAGGGATTTATGGTGTATTGCGAAGCTTCAGGGATCGGGTTCGGGTGTGTGTTAATGTAGCACGGCAAGGTTATAGCTCATGCTTCTAGGCAACTCAAGAATCATGAAAAGAACTACCCAACCCATGACTTAGAGCTTGCGACAGTAGTGTTTGCGCTAAATATTTGGCGACATTATTTTTATGGGGTCCATGTGGATGTATTTATGGACCACAAAAGCCTTCAATATATTTTCAAGCAAAAGGAGTTGAATCTGAGACAAAGAAGATGGCTAGAGCTACTCAAGGACTATGACATTGATATTCTCTATCACCCGGGATATGCTAATGTTGTGGCGGATGCTCTTAGTCGAAAATCTATGGGAAGTTTGGCTCATTTGGAGGCATATCAGAGGTCGTTGGTCAGGGAAGTTCACTAGTTGGCTAGTTTGGGAGTTTGCCTTGCGGACTCTAATGAAGGAGGGGTGATTGTGCAGAATAGGGTTGAATCATCGCTTGTGGCGGAAGTGAAAGAGACTCAATTCAACGATCCATTGTTAGCACAACTGAAAGAGGGGATTCATAAACACAAGACCACAGCGTTTTCCTTTGGCACGAATGATGGTACCCTACGGTACCAAGGCCGCCTATGTGTTCCAGATATTGACGGTCTCCGGGAAAGGATCATGGCAGAAGCTCACATTTCCAGGTATTCTGTGCACCCAGGATCTACAAAAATGTATCATGATCTCAAGTAAGTTTATTGGTAGACCAACATAAAAAAGGATATGGCAAACTTTGTGGAAAAATGTCCGAACTGTCAGCAAGTGAAGGCCGAACATCAAAGGCCCGGTGGATTAGCCCAAAGCATAGAAATTCCAATGTGGAAATGGGAGATGATTAACATGGATTTTTTGGTAGGCTTACCGTGCACTCCGTGAAAGTTTGACTCAATTTGGGTAATTGTGGATCGACTCACAAAATCAGCGCACTTCTTGCCAGTTAAATCTACCGACACAGTGGAACAGTATGCTCAGTTGTATATCAGGGAAATAGTCAGGTTGCATGGCACTCCAGTCTCAATCATTTCAGATCAAGGGGCTCAGTTCACAGCCAACATTTGGAAGAAATTTCAGCAAGGTTTGTGTACGCAGGTAAATCTTAGCACAACCTTTCATCCTCAAACCGATGAGCAAGCAGAGCGGACTATTCAGACGCTTGAATATATGTTGCGTGCTTGTACTCTTGATTTCAAAGGTAGCTGGGATGACCATTTTCCACTCATATAGTTTGCTTATAACAACAGCTTCCATGTTAGTATCCCGATGGCACCGTTTGAAGAATTGTATGGTAGGAGATATAGATCTCCCATTGGGTGGTTCGAAGTTGGAGAAGCTAGATTGATAGGGCCGAATCTCGTGTATCAGACCATGGATAAATTCAAGATTATTAAGGAGAGGTTGAAAACTGCTCAGAGTTGACAAAAGTCTTATTCGGACGATCATCGCAGAGATTTAAAGTTCAAAGAAGATGATTAGGTATTTTTAAAGGTTTCCCCCATGAAGGTTATCATACGGTTTCGAAAGAAAGGACTATTGAGTCTGAGGTATGTCGGACCGTACAGAATCATTTAGAGGATAGGTCAGGTAGCGTACAAGCTTGAGCTACCACCCGAGATATCATTGGTAAACCCAATCTTCCATGTGTCTATGTTGAAAAGGGTAGTGGGAGATCCATCCATTATTGTGCTTGTTGAAACTAATGATGTTAATGAAGAACCATCTTATGAAGAAGTTCCAGCTTCCATTCTTGACAAGCAAGTTCGGAAATTGAGAAATAAGGAAATTGCCTCTGTGAAAATATTATGGATGAACCAACAGGTTGAAGAAGCCACTTGAGAAGCAGAGGAAGAAATGAGAAAGAAGCACCCACATTTGTTTGTATAGCCATGTAATAGCTTTTTATGCATTTGGTCCCTATGAACTCTAATCTTTTGATTTGATCTGTGTAAAACTATTCTATTTCGGTTATATGTTGCCTATGTGGCCATGTTTGGTGTTGTACAAGTTATGTTATGTCTATGGAATATATATATGTTGTTAAGATATGTTTTTGGGGCACTCTGACAGGTGGCTAGGCCTAGTTACAAAGGAAACTCTGGCGTAATTTTTTGAAATTTAGGGAGTTAGCCAAATTTGGGGCTGTTGATATGTTTCATGGAGTGAAAAGCAGAGGGTGCATAAAGATTGCTAATAACTGAACCTTGATCCTCATTCGAGGATAAATGATCTTAAGTGGGGGAGGATGTAAGGTCCTGTGAAATTTTTACTTAAAAACAAGAATCTCGTGGTGTCAAGTTAGGATCATGTGTTAGAAATTCATAAGCTCGTCGCGGTTCGGACCCTTGGGATTGATCCATGCATTAAAAAGTTAAGAAATTATATTTTCCAGAAAAGTACATTTCTGCGGTCCATTATGCGGTCGCATAATAGATATGCGGACAACATAGTCGCCGCACAGTCAAGTAGTGTGATGGTTAATTTTGAGGTCAACTATGCGGCCAATTATGCGATCGCATAGTCAATACGCGGGCCGCATAGTCATCGCATAATCCCCTTGGAAATTTTGTTAAGGGTAGTTCTGCAGTGCATTTTGCGACCACAGAGTAGGTACGCAGACCGCATTTCTGCCGCATACCCTGACAGTTTGTTCAGGTTTTAGGACCGTTCTTGCGGTCCATTCTGCGGGCCGCATGTCAAATTTGCGATCATAGATCTAATCAGGTCTCCAAATTTCTAAATTTTAAACCCGACCCCTTGTCGTTATATCCTGCGCAATAGCTCATTTTGAGCTTATTTTCTTGGTGCATTTAGAGTGAGAAAGAGGGTCTAAGAGAAGGGAAGTGCCTTTCATCAGAACTGCTCCACAAATCCTTGTTAAAACATTGAAGATAATCAAGTGAGGCTCCTAAATCTTCATCCCAGGAGGTGATACTCCATCACATAAGCTTTTAATTTTAAACATAGCTATAAAGGAGCCATTAGTGAGGTAATTCATGGGGATAAGGATGATTGCATTGCATGCATGTGTTCTTAGAAGATATGGGGAAATTATATATAGAGAGGCATGGGGAAAGGGCTAGTGTAATCTTGCATAAAAGGACCATAAGGCATTGATGAACACTCAATGCTTGATAAAATGCTCAAGTGAGCTTAAAATTATGATCTTTTCTTGATTATGGCTTCAATTGTGCTACATTGCATAAATAGATTGAAGTGCGAACATTCCGGAACATTATAGGATTAAGGGAAAGATCAATCAAGGTATGTATGGCTAAAACTCTTTTTTTTAGAAATTGAGCTATGTTGGTGTTTGTGTAAATGTGGTAAGATTAAGGTTGGATTGTTATATTGATTGTTGTTTCACATGAATTGGAGTTGCAACCTTATAGGCGTGAAAGACGTGTCTCAATGTGGTCGAAGTGATATTCTTGTTAACTTGAAAAGGTTTCAATGAATATGAATCATGTATTGAAATGCCTAGACCTTAAATTAAGATTGAAACTGCTTATGTTGTGTCATCTATGTGAAGTCTCCTCTATGCTTACAATTTTATTTGCTCTTGTATTCACATACAACAACAACAACAACGACCCAATATAATCCCACAAGTAGGGTCTGGGGAGGGTAATATGTACGCAAACCTTACCCCTACCCCGAAGGGTAGAGAGGCTATTTCTAGGAGACCCTCAGCTCAAAAAAAGCAACAGGAGACGATATATTAGTACCATAAAAATGCATAATAAAATAACAGCAATATAAGAGATATGAAATACAGAATACGAAATAGATGGCTAGTATAGTAAAAACTAGCAGGTAAAGCCCTGCATCAATAGACGACCAATGGCATTCTTAGTCTAACTCCTAACTGGCTAGTCTCACTCTATTGTGCTGTAGAAGTATTCACAATTTTCCCCTAACCTACAACCTTAATGCTCGACCTCCATAATTACCTGTCAAGGGCCATGTCCTTAGTAATCCTAAGTCGTGCCATGTCCTGTCTGATCACCTCTCTCCAATACTTCTTAGGTCGCCCTCTACCTATCCGCGTGCCCACTACAGCCAGTCGCTCACACCTCCTCACCGGTGCATCAGTGCTCCTCCTCTGAATGTGCCCGAACCATCTGAGTCTTACTTCCCGCATCTTGTCCTCCATGGGGTCCACGCCCACCTTCTCTCGAATATCTTCATTCCTAATCTTATCCATCCTTGTATGCCCGCACATCCACCTTAACATCCTCATCTCTACTACTTTCATCTTCTGGATGTGTGAGTTCTTTACCGGCCAACATTCAGTTCCATATAACATGGCAGGCATAACCACTACTCTATAAAACTTACCTTCTAGTAATGGTGGAACTTTCTTGTCACACAAGACTCCCGACGCTAACCTCCACTTCATCCACCCCACCCCTATACGGTGTGTGACATCCTCGTCAATCTCCCCGATCCCCTGAATAACAGATCCAAGTGACTTGAGAGTCAAGCCTCACTTCAACTCCCGCTTCCGTCGGCTCAACCCCAAATTTGCACTCGAGGTATTCCGTTTTCGTCCTGCTCAACTTGAAACCTTTAGACTCAAGAGCATGTCTCCAAATCTCTAGCCTCTCGTTGACGCCGCCTCATGTCTCGTCATTTAGAATAATGTCATCAGCAAATAGCATGAACCATGGCACCTCCCCTTGAATATGGTGAGTCAGTGCATCCATCACCAGGGCAAATAGGAATGGGCTGAGCGCAGACCCTTGGTGCAACCCCGTACTAACTGGAAAGTGTTCAGAGTCGCCTCCTACTATCCTAACTCGAGTCTTAGCACCAGCATACATGTCTTTAATCACCCTAATATAGTCAACCGGGACCCCTTTATCCTCTAAGCAGCTCCATAAGACCTCCCTAGGAACCCTATCGTACGCTTTCTCCAGATCAATAAACACCATGTGGAGATCCTTCTTCCTATCCTTGTACTGTTCCACCATCCTCCTAATAAGGTGGATAGCTTCTGTGGTAGATCGCCCCAGCATGAACCCGAACTGGTTGTCTGAAATAGACACCGTCCTTCGCACTCTCATTTCTACCACTTTCTCCCAAACTTTCATGGTATGACTTAGTAATTTGATGCCCCTATAGTTGTTACAGCTCTGGACATCACCTTTGTTCTTATACAACGGAACCATTGTACTCCACCTCCACTCTTCAGGCATCCTATTAGTCTTGAATATAACACTAAACAATCCAGTAAGCCATTCCAAGCCTGCTCTACCCACACACCTCCAAAGTTCAACCGGAATTTCGTCTGGCCCGGTAGCTCTGCCCCTTCTCATCTTACGCATTGCCTCCATGACTTCATCGATCTCAATGTCCCTACAATTACTTAATTCGTGGGGACTGCCGGCATTCCTCAATTCCCCAAGTATAATATCATGATCCCCCTTCTTCACTTAGAAGTTTATGAAAGTAGGTCTGCCACCTCCTCTTAATTTGGTCATCTCCCATCAAAACTTTGCCGTCATCATCTTTTATGCACCTCACTTGGTCCAGATACCGAGTTGTCCTCTCTCTCGCCTTAGCGAGTCGGAATAACTTCTTCTCCCCACCGTTGTTCCTTAGTTCCTCATATAGACGAGCAAAAGCTGTTGTCTTAGCCTCTGTCACTGCCATCTTCGCCTCCTTCCTAGCTCCCTTATACCTTTCACTGTTCACTCTCTTCTCCTCCTCGTCAGTACTCCCTACTAACCGCAGGTAAGCAGCCTTCTTTGCTTCCACTTTACCTTGGAAAACTGCATTCCACCACCAATCTCCTTTGTGGCCACCATTGTGGCCCGTAGATATCCCAAACACCTCTCTCGCCGCCTTTCTTATATATTCCGCCGTCGTTGACCACATTGTGTTTGCGTCCCCACTACTTCTCCAATCTCCCATTGTCGATAACCTTCCTTCCAACTCCTTAGCTTTATCCTTAGTTAAGGCGCCCCACCTAATCTTGGGGCTTCCTTGTACTGACCTTTTCTTCCTCCTTATCCTAATACAAATGTCCATCACCAAAAGCCTATGCTGTGTTGAGAGGGTCTCACCCAAGATAACCTTACAGTCCTCGCACAACCTTCTGTAGCATCTCCTGAGGAGGAGATAGTCAATCTGAGTCTTCGCCACCGAACTTTACAAATCTAAATTACATATCTAACATTGAAATTGGGAATGATGTGACATGTGGCCTAGTACCAAATATATGGCGTGATAGTTGTGGCCCCAAGTGCCTATGAAATGATATATGTGAAACAAAGATTGAAATGAGATGATTGATGGAAAAGGAAAACGCCTTGGTATGGCGGCCTAGCCGATCGGGCCGAGATCGGATGCCATGCCGCACACATGGTGGTATTGTATTTGTGATTGAAGTGTATGTCTCAAATGAGGCAACCTAGCCGATCGGGTCAATATCGGACTCCGCTCAAGATAGCGGTAGTATTGTGGACAATGATGATTAGTACGAAATGCCCCAAAACTAAAAGCTATGGGAAAATGATGTGAAAATTGTATGATTCTTTTATTTGATAATGTTGTGATCATTTAAAGTGTTTGAGTTATACTTATGATTTCCTTATTCTTGTATGAAAGTTCTTTCTCACTAGCTGGTGTTTAGTTATACATACTAGTACTATTTTATGGTACTAACATCCCTTTTGCTGGGGGCACTACATTTTTAAATGAATGTAGGTGGATTCGTAGCGGATAGTGCCGATCGCGCATCGTAGAGTATCCTCTTCTCAAAGTCTTGGTGAGCCCATTTCTCTTTCATGGGGTTATGTTGTACATCTTTTGTTATAGATATCCACTTTTGAGGTACAGTTGGGCCCTTGTTGCAAGCATTGTCATACTTGTCTTTTGTATTCTTAGAGGCTCCGTAGATGTTTGTGTGGGTTATGTATGGGTGTTGGATGGCTCTATGAACTATGTTGTAATTCTAACTCTTGTTTCTCTAAAATTAAATTGTATGGAATCTTGGGAACTTAACTACGATTTAAGGTTGTAATATAAAAAGAACTAACAATGTTGAATGTGCAATCTTTCCTACTATTTAAATAAACGAAAGCATGGTTTCCTTAATCATATTGAGTTGGGTAGAAAGTGTTCGATAAGGCTTGCTCAGTTGGGTTCACTCGATTGAGCATCAGTCGCGCCTCCCAAGGTTGGGGCGTGACATCAGGCTCACAATGCCATGAAACTAGCCCAAAATGATGATATGATGTGTCAATAAATAGCAATAGAAACTGAGATATGATATGAAATGAATGAAATATGACTGAGTATGAAATTTCAATTTAAACAAATAATTCAACATCAATATGACCTCGATGGGTCCCAATAGAAAAAGCATGTAGCCTAGACAAAGTTTCTAGCATGGATCACAGCTCAATAGCTCTAGTACATAGAGATTTCATGGTTACAGATAAGATCAGATAACTACACAGTACCACAGAAATAACGGAGTCACGATTCACACGGTGTACACATACGCCCATCACCTGGCATGTGCTTCACCTCAACACCAAAACATATAACACGTAATTTGGGTTTCATACCCTTAGCACCAAGTTTAGAAGTGTTACTTACCTCGAACAAGACAAATCCAATACCCATCAAGCCAAACAATACTCCAAAAATACCATCCCGCGCGTACCGACTTTCGAACGGCTCGAATCTATCCAAAAGCAACTCAAATACATCAAATAATGCCAAAGGAATTAAACCCAATCTATAAAGGTCGAATCTTTAATCAAAATTTCGAAATCAACCAAAAAGTCAAACCTGGCTCGTGCCTCGGAACCTGACAAAACTCACAAAATCCGACAACACATTTAATTACGAGTCCAACCATTCTATTTTTGCTCAAATACGACTCTGAATCGATGCTAAAAACTTAAAAAATCACTTTATGAAATTTTAGACAAACCCCAAAATTTCACTTTGAAAGCATCAATCAAATGCAAAAAATGAAGATGGATTCATGAAATATAACCAAAATCGAGTATAGAACACTTATCCCAATCCATATGATGAAAATCGACTCAAACAATTGTCCAAATCCGAGCTTCCCAACTCAAAATATGACCAAATGAACAAACCTTCGATATTAAGTATTTTTGCTCTGTTGTTCTGCCTCATTTTATGTGTCAAACATCCCAAAAACTCGCTTTTGATGCCTCTAATAGATTCCTTGTAACATTTCAGTCAAGTTAGGCTTTTGATTCACTCCATTTGACCTTATAATGAAGGAGATATGTTGGTTGCAATATTTGGAAATAGTGTAGATTTTTAAATACGATGTCGGTGGCAATTTCGCAATTAATCTGAAAAATCTAGCAACATAATTCTTAGTAAAATGACCATAATATTCTCATACGATGTCCAAATTCAATGATTCTTTTTGTTGTGGCTCCATAATTACGATACGGATATAATTCTTCAATCAAAATAGAAATCGGAGCTCATTTGTTATTGTGGTATCATTTACGCTTGAAGAAACGACATCGAAACATAAGAAAAACAAGCACAGTACAACCCAAATCTAACTGAAACTCAACCGAGCCCATCGGGACCCCGTACGAACATACCAACAAGTCCCATAACGTAACACGGACCTACTCCATGCCTCAAATCACGCATAAAAACATCGAAATGATGAAACACACCTCAAATCAAACTTAATGAACTTTCGAACTTTCGACTTCCAAAAACACGCGCCGAAACATATCAAATCAACTCGGGATGAACTCAAATTTTGTACAAAAGTCCTAATATATCATACGAAGTTACTCGTGTCCTCAAACTACCAAGAAAAATACAAATTCTCAAAACTACCGGTCAGGTCGTTACAAAAAGCAGCAGCAAACATGCCTCTTGAGGTTGGGTATCCATATCCTAGTCAAAAGTTTGTTCATCCTCAGATATATAATGGTACTCTTGGTCCACCTTATGATAATCAATCCTCTTCCATATCTAGTTTGGCCAAACAGCAATATTCACAGCTCATGTCATTGCAGCAACATACTCAAATTAGTTCTAACTCTGACTCTCAGCCTAACTTGATGGTTTCTGCCAACTTTGCTGATAGTGTTTTGGCTTTACCTATTTACTTTGACTATGATTCTCATGCTTGTTGATGTCTGGAACTAGTAGAAGTAAATAGATTATAGATGACGTAGCTACTGATCACATGACCTCTAACAAAGATGTACTTTTTAATCTCACGCCAATGCCTACTCCTTACATAGTAATTTACCTAATGGACATAAGACAAAGGTTACTTTTATTGAATCTATTACTCTATCTCCATCTTTAACTTTTCATCATGTTTTATAGGTTCCATTCTCACTATAATCTGAATTTTGTATACAAATTGATTCAGCAACTTAATTGCCTAGTCTCGTTTACTTCTTCTTCATACATTCTCATACAGGACCTTTCCATGAGGAAGCTTCTGGAACTTGGTAAATTGGACCAAGGTCTTTAGAGATTTTTCATGAGCATAAGTCTACTCTTGGTTCCAATTTTCCAGTTTTTGTTTTCAATAAAAATATACAACGTGAGAACGGTTTTGATGTTTCCCTTAGTAAAGCTGTACAAAATTAGTGTGCTTTGAGTTCTATTCTTTTAGTTCCTTCCATTGATGTACAGTATAAATAAGAATGATGTGTTATCATATGAACCCCTGCGTCTAGATGAGGCATCACTAAAACCACAAAAAAGACGAGGCCTCTTCTCAGATACCGCCTCTCTACCCTGACCACAAATCATCTCGATCAGTCTAGCAATCTCTACCACCCATTAGAAGGGAATAAAACCCTCAGTCTCCTTGGCCTTCTATAACCTGATACTAAAAGTAAGACCGTCAATGAATCTCCTCACTTTTTCCCTACTCAGTAGGGAGCAAGACAACTGCATGATGAGATAAATCTATGAATGGGGTCTCGTACTGGGTAATAGTTATGCCACCCTACTGAAGGCACTCAAACTGCTTGCGCTACTCCTCTCTCATAGTAAAAGGCATGAACTTCTCCAAAAATAATTGTAAAAACTGATCCCAAATGAGTGGAGGTGATCATGTTGGTCTGCTGATATCGCAAAGTCAACTCCATTGGACTCCACTATACCCATGTTACACAACACCTCGTGGCAACGATCAATGAATTTATATGGGTCCTCAGAAGGTGTGCCACCAAAGAGAATAGGAAATAACTTTGTGAGCTTGTCCAATCTCTTTACCACCTTAGAAGACATAGCATGACTCTCTCCAGTCCGTGTAGAAACAAAAGGTTGAACCACTCCTAGGAAACTACTGGAGTCTGATATCCGTGACCCATCTGCTCCAGTGTGAGTAGCGGGAGTATGGTCTCCTCCCTCAGCCTGAGAGACGGTGCCACAGAAAATGCATCGATCTGGTCCACGCTCTTCATAAGGCTCATTAACAGACAAGAGCGTCCTGAAGTACTGGGGTAGAAAAAAAATCCTTCGGGGCCTTAGTTGTTCCAACTGGAAAGGTCAGAACATGAACCTCCTCCTCTTGCTCGTTCTGAGGCCCTGCAATAGGTGCGATTGCATGTGCTCTAGGATGAGCTCTGCCTCTGGCTCGACCTCAGCCCCGACCGTTACCTCTGGTAGTGGTAGTAACCTGGGGCTCTGGCTCCTGACTTACCATGGATGTTGTGCATATCTTCACCATCTGCGAGAGAACAAGACTGGAATGATTCAAACTTCAGTGAAACGAATAAAATCACATAATAGAGAAAGACAAAAGTGAAATTTTTCTAAAGCTCTATAGCCTCTAGAATATAAGTACAAACTTCTTCGTATCGATCCTCTCGACTCTACTAACTTGCTCATGACTCGTGAGACCTAAGTAACTTAGTGCTCTGATACTTACTTGTCACGATGCGGATTCGCAACCTCGGGGCCGTGATGCGCCTAACATCTACTTGCTAGGTAAGCCAGCGTTAGATAATTAATTAATAATTTTAACAATTTAAAATAGAGTAATAATAATTATTAATGATTAGAAAAATTTAAGTACATAAGATAAATATATAATATAACACCGTCTAGTCTAATCAAAGAAATATGGAGTCACCAGTACATGAGCAACTAGAATATTGCAGGTATGGTCTGAACAAAATACAACTATTTGAAAAGAAATAAACAGTAAAGATAGAATAGATGGGGACTTCAGGGATTGTGAACGCCAGAAAATCTTCCTCAAGTCTACATTGTAGATACAATCCAAGCATAAGCACCACTAGATACCGCTAGGACCAACACCAGAATTTGCACAAGAAATGCATAAGTGTAGCATGAGTACAACTGACTCAATGTAATTTGTAAGTGTCTAGCCTGACCCCGACGAAGTAATGACGAGGTTATGACAAGACACATACTAAACAGATATATACGTAAAGCAACAGAGATAACAAGTAGAGCATTTAAGATAATAACCGGGAGGGAACATGTAAAAAGGAAACTAAAATAAGAACTACAAGTACATAATCACCAAGTAAACTTCTTCCAAAATAAACGACAATGCAACTGAATAAATCACAAAATACTAAAATCAAATAAAGCAATGAAACCAACAATGGTACGACATCACCCTTCATACTTTAGTCTCATCCTCACCATGAAATATGATGAATGCAATGGCACAGCAACACCCTTCGTGCTTTTACTTTTATCCTCACCATATATCAATGATATGATAAATGAAATTGCATGGCATCACCCTTCGTTCTTTTACTCTCTTCGTCACATCAATGACAAATGATAATAAGCAATCAAGTGCACGGCATCACCTTAGTGCTTTAATCCTCACAATCTCTCAAATAAATGATAGTATATGCAAATAAGGCACGGCAATAACTTTTGTGCTTTTCACTCTTCCTCAACAAGCAATAAAATAATCCAAGGTACCAATACAAGGTGGGAAGTAAATTTCACTTTAATCATAGTGTTATGATAAACAAACTCAACGTTCAATAATGCAACAACTTCAAAATAAATAATAAATACGAAGGTGAACAATTAAATAAATAATAATCTAACTAAGACATGGAAATCATAGTCAATGAAATAATATAGTACAATGAAATAATTTTCACTCGCATGTTTTAACCCAATGACATTGCATATATACTCGTCACCTAACATCGTCTCCACACATAAATCACGTAGCAAATAGACCAACAAGTCCTAATTTTCTCGAGTCAAAATAAACCAAGATACTTACCGAACTCCATAACTAAATCAATGCTCAACCATGGATTTTTCTTTAAAATTAGCCTCCAAACCAATCAAATCAATGAAGTTGGGATAAAAATCTCCTCAAAATCCCCTCTAGGCCGAGTTCTAGCTTTCAAAAATGGTGTTTTGTGAAATAATCCCGACTTTCACCTTGTAATATAGCTGGGCGTTAGGTGTTCTTCTTGTTCGCGAAGCACCTGACCTGTTCTCGAAGAACACGGACCTTTTGGCCTTCGCATTTATGAAGCCTTCATCAAGTTCGCGGAGGCTTATTCCCCAGCCCGCCTTCGCATTCGCGTCCCATGGTATACGTTCACGATAAAGACCAAGCCCCACTGTCCTACACCTCCCCAAAGCATCATGTTCGCGAAGGGTAATTTTCCTAATACTTCTGTCACGATCCAAATCTACCTTGTTGCGATGGCGCCTAATGTGGAACTAGGAAAGCCGACTTTTTTACCAAAACAATCCGATAATCCAAAATAAAGATTTCTTTAAGCTATTAATTAACAAAACGTTATAATATACGTCTGAATAACAAAGTACGGAAAGAAAAGGCTGACATCGGGGTGTCACAAGTCATGAGCATCTACTAAGAACTGTCTGATACAACTAGGATTAATACAGTCTAGAAAACAAATCATAATATCTAAAGGAAGATAGGATGGAGAAGGGCAAGGTTGTGATCGCTATGCAGCTACCTTGCCAACTCTAAATATCCACGACGAATGATAATCAATGCTTGCTAGTACGTCCAGCAACCCTTAGATCTGCACATAGGGTGCAGGGAGTAACGTGAGTATGCCAACTCAGTAAGTAATAAAGGTAAATAAAGACTGAGCAGTAGGAAACACAATAAAATCCACATCATGAAACCTCAGTAAGTACAACATACTTTCAAATCAGTATAGTTAAATCATCTCGTTTAAAATTCAGTTTTCGGTAAAATCATTTTGACTATTTTTTTTAATAGTTTCAATATAGACTTGGTGAAAACGAGAGTAAAAGTGATGAAAATCATAAACAGTCCCCCGGGCACAAAATATCACTCAGAATCAGCCCCTTGGGAAAACCTTACAGTCACTCGTATACGACCCCTCGGGAATATCTCATATCATCACTCAGGGTACCCGTGCTCACTGGGGGTGTGCAGACTCTTGAAGGGCTCCTACAGCCCAAACGCTATAATCCGCACGGACAACTCACATATTGTACGGACAACTCACGTGTTATAGTATCAATATAAGAATCCGCACGGACAACTCGTGTGCTGCATGGACAACTCACGTGCTATACTCTCACAATTACAGGCCCTCGGCCTCACTCAGTCATGAACCTCTCAAGCCACTCGGGTTACCAGTAAAACGACAGGGTGCTCAGCTCAAAATATCATTTTATGTATCAAAACGGAGTAATAAAGACGGAGTTATGAAATCAATAAACATAGCATGACTGAGTATAGATCTTAAATCACAACAGTGAGAGGATAATAAGAAAAAGGCCCTAAGGGTCAAAACAGTACTAACACGAGGCCCAAGACATGACATTCAGCCGAATTTACATAAACTGTTTCTAAAACACATAAATATCATATAGTTTTCAACAAAATATGCAACTTTACAGCTGTTACGGGACAAACCAAGTCACAATCCCCAACGGTGCATGCCCACACGCCCATCAGGGTTTCATACCCTCAGGACTAGATTTACAATCGTTACTTACCTCAAACCAGTCAAATCCTTACTCCGCGACGCCCTTGCTTCTGGAATCGGACTCTAAACATCCCGAATCTAACCAAAAGCAATACAATGTAAAAAATATAGCCAAGGAACCAATTCCATACAAAAAACTAACAATTTAGACCAAAATCTCAAAATTCACCCAAACCCGGCCCCCAGGCCCACGTCTCAGAATCCGACAAAAATCATAAAACTAAAAACTCCTTTCACTCATGAGTCTATATATACCAAATTCATCAAAATCCGACATCAAATGATCCCTCAAATGCCCAAATCAAACTCTCCAATTTCAAGCCCTAATCCCCTCAATTTCATCCCTAATTTCTACTAATTTCATGCTTGAACAACTAAAAATTACCATAATCACAAATATTAAGCTCAAATAACTTACCTTAATGTAAACCCACTTGATTCCCTCTTCAAAACCCTCCAAAAAGCTCCAAGTCGGGACAAGAATGGTGGAAAATAACTCAAATTTTGCGAAGTCCCCTTTTGTCACATTCTGGCCAGTAGTTTCCGCAGCTGCAGTCCTCGTGTCGTTTCTGCGACGCTGCACCTATGGAAAATCCATCACAGGTGCAGTTTTCACTTAAAGCTCAGAACCCGCTTCTGTGGTCAAATTCTCGCATATGCGGTCTCGCAGGTGCGGTCCCATATGCGCACATGCGGATCCTGCTCTTCTCAGCTATGGACACTTCCACGGTTGCTCTTCCACCTCTGCGAACCTCTCACCTGAGGTCCCCAGTCTGTAGGTGTGGTTATGATAGCTGAAGGAAATCTTCAGCATTTCCTCAAATCTCATCCTTAATCCGTCAACCACCCAAAATCAACCTGAGGCCCTAGGAACCTCAACCAAACATGCCAATAAGTCACATATCAACACTCAAACTTAGTTGAACCTCCGAAACACTAAAAACAACATCAAAATACTGATTTACCCTCGGATTCAAGCTTAAGAACTTCTAAACTTCTGAATTCCGCAAATGACGCCAAAACCTACTAAATCGTCTCTGAATGACCTGAAATTTTGCACACACATCACAAATGAAACCACGGACAAACTCCTCTTCTAGAATTCCATTCTGACCCCGATATCAAAATTTCCACTACCGACCGAGAAATGCCAAATTTCCAATTTCGCCAATTCAAACCTAAATCTACTACGGACCTCCAAATCACATTTCGAACACGCTCCTAAGTCCAAAAACACCTAACGGAGCTAACTGAACTATCAGAATTCACATCCGAGATCGTTTACACATAAGTCAACTTCCGGTTGTCTTTTCCAAATTAAACTTCTAGATATGAGACTAAGTGTCTCATTTCACACCAAAACCACTCAGAACCTAAACCAACCAATACAATACGATGAGATACCGCTGAAGAACACATAAAGAAGCAAAAATAGGAGAAACGGGGCTATAACTCACGAAATGACCGACCGGGTCATTACATCCTCCCCCTCTTAAACAAATGTTCGTCCTCGAATGAGTCTAGAAACATATCTAAATCCTCAAACAGATGAGGATATCTGCTCTTCATCTCCCGCTCGGTCTCCCAAGTAGCCTCCTCCATGGGCCGACCTCTCCACTGCACTTTCACTAAAGCTATCCTTTGATCTCAACTTTCGGACCTACCGCTCCAAAATAGCCACTGGCTCCACATCATAAGTCAAATCACCGTCTAACTAAACCGCGCTGAAATCCAAAACATAAGATGGATCGTCCATATACTTCTGAAGCATAGAAACATGAAATATCAGATGCACACCCAACAAGCTAGGTTGCAAAGCAAGCTCATAAGCCACATCCCCAATCCCCAGAAGCACCTCTAAAGCCCCAATGAATCGAGGGCTAAACTTTCCCTTCTTTCCAAATCTCATAACACCCTTCATGGGTGAAACCTTCAGCAGAACCTTCTCACCAACCATGTAAGACACATCCCAAACCTTTCTGTCAGCATAACTCTTTTGTCTTGACTGAGCTGTACAAAGCCGCTCCTGAATCACTTTCAACTTGTCCAAAGCATCTTGTACCAAGTCGGTACCCAAAAGCCTAGCCTCGCCCGGCTCAAACCAACCTACTGAAAATCTAAACTGTCTCCCATATAAAGCCTCATATGGAGCTATCTGAATACTCGACTTATAACTGTTGTTATATGCAAACTCCGCGAGTGGTAGAAACTGGTCCCATGAACCCCTGAAATCAATGACACAAGTGCGCAACATGTTCTCCAATATCTTAATAGTGCGCTCGGACTGCCATCCATCTGAGGGTGAAAGGTTGTTCTCAACTCAACCTGAGTACCCAACTCTCGCTGAACGGCCCTCCAAAACTGCAATGTAAACTGAGTACCTCAATCTAAAATGATATAAACTAGGGCACCATGCAGGCAAACAATCTCTCGGATATAAATCTCATCTAACCGCTCTGAAGAATAGGTAGTAGACATAGGAATGAAGTGTGCGAACTTGGTCAGTAGATCCATAATCACCCAAATAGCATCGAACTTCCTCAAAGTCTGTGGCAATCCAACTACAAAATCCATGGTGATCCGCTCTCACTTCCACTCTGGAATATCCATCTGGTGAAGCCAACTCATAGAGATAATGCCTCTAAATCATCAACGCGTGAACAATGGCAGCCAACTCTAAATCATGAACAGGGTAGTTCTTCTCATGAGGCTTCAACTGACGAGAAGCATAAGCAATAAGTTTACCCTCCTACATCAACACACACCCAATACCAACCCGAGAAGCATCACAATATACCATATAAGAACCTGAAGCTGATGATAAAACTAATCCTGGAGTCGTGGTCAAGCAGTCTTGAGTTTCTGAAAGCTCGCCTCACACTCATCTGACTACCTGAAAGGAGCACCCTTTTGGGTCAATTTGGTCAAGGGTGATACAATAGATGAAAATCCCAGAACAAACGGATGGTAATAACCTACCAAACCAAGAAAGCTACGAATATCTGTGGTTAAGGACGGTCTGGGCCAACTCTGAACCGCCTCTACCTTTCTTGGATCAACCTGAATACCCTCACTGGACACCACATGCCCCAAGAATGCCACTGAACTGAGCCAAAACTCACACTTGGAGAATTTTGCGTAAAGTTTCTCCTCCCTCAATCGCTACAATACAACTCTCAAATGCTCAGCGTGCTCCTCCTGACTACGCAAGTATATCAGAATATCATCAATGAATACAATAAAAACGAGTCGAGATAAATCCAAAACACGTTGTTCCTCAAATGCATGAACATTACTGGGGCATTGGTCAGCGCAAAAGACATCACAAGGAACTCATAATGACCATATCGGGTCCTGAAAGTTGTCTTAAGAATGTTCGAGTCCCTAATCTTCAACTGGTGATACCCTAACCTAAGATCAATCTTGGATAACACTCTCGCTCCCTGAAGCTGATGAAATAAATCATCAATACGAGGCAAAGGATACTTGTTCTTGATTGTGACTTTGTTCAACTGCCTATAATCAATGCACATCCTTATCGGGCCATCCTTCTTCTTCAAAAATAAAACAGGAGCACCCTAAGGTGACACACTAGGCCGAATGAACCCCTTGTCAAGGAGTTCTTGAAGCTTCTCCTTCAATTCCTTTAACTTCGTCGGTGCCGTACAATATGGTAGAATAGAAATAGGCTGAGTGCCCAGCACTAAATCAATACCAAAGTCAATATCCCTATCAGGCGGCATGCCCGACATGTCTTTAGGAAACACATTCAGAAAATCATGGACCATTGGGACAGAATCAATAGTGGGAGTCTTTGCACTAACATCCCTCAAAAAAGTCAAATAAGACAGGCAACCCTTCTCAACCATACGCTGAGACTTCAAGTATAAAATCACTCTGCTAGGAACATAATCTATGGAACCACTCCACTCAACCTTCGTAAATCCCGGTATCGCTAAGGTCATTGTCTTAGCATGACAATCTAGAACAGCATGACATGGAGATAGCCAATCCATACCCAATATCATGTCGAAGTCAACCATATTGAGCAACAACAAATCTACTCGGGTATCCAAACCCCCAATAGACACCATACATGACTGATACACGCAGTCCACAATAATAGTATTGCCCATAGGAGTAGACACGTGAACAGATCTAACTAAAGACTCCCAGGGCATATCCAGAAAATGAGCAAAATATGATGAAACATATGAATATGTGGAACCAGTGTCAAATAATACGGAGGCATCTCTATGACAAACTGAACAAGAACTGTGATCACAGCATCTGAAGCAATAGCATCTGGTTTGGCTGGGAGTGTATAGAAATGGGCCTGACCACCAGCTGATCGACCTCCCCCTCTAGGACAGCCCTTAGCTAACTATCCTCCACCCCTAGCTGACTGGGTAGGTGGTAAAGTAAATGGTGCTGAAGTCGATGGCCTAAACCTCTGTTGCAGAGTCCCACTAAACAACCTGGGGTCGTCTCTCTTGATATGACCAAGATCCCCACACTCGAAACACCCCCTCCTCTGACGGAGCTGCTACTCCTGATACCCCATGGAACTATCCATAGAAACCTGAGCAGACGAGTCATTATGAGAGCTCTGTGCTGGAAGGGCACTAAGAGATGAGTGGCCCTAATGAGAACTGTGTGAACCATGGCCGATTATGCCCCATAGTGAACTGGGCGAGCTGACTAAGCATGTCTGAATGGATGGCCTCTACCGTGTTGAAACTGACCCCCATACGGAGCACCACTGAATCCACCCTGACCACGAGGCCTTTTGGCCTCCCTCTCAACCCTCTCCTGACCACGAACCATCTCAATCTGTTGAGTAATGACGATAACCTCATCAAAAGTGGCACGAGACAACCTCTCTCTAGTCATAATCAACCGAACCTGAAAACCAAGGCCATCTATAAACCTCCTGATCCTATCTCGGTCTATGGGAACCAACCAGACCGCATGATGAGCCAACTCAGAGAACAACATCTCATACTATGTAACAGAGATAGAACCCTAGTAAAGCTGCTCAAACTACATGCGCAGCTCCTCTCTACGAGACTTAAGTACAAACTTCTCCAGAAAGAGAACGGAGAACTGCTGCCAAGTAAGGGGCACTGTGTCAACCAGCCTACGCCTCTCGTAAGCCTCCCACCAACTAAGTGCAGGCCTAGAGACAAGTGAGGCTTGCTCAGTTGGTAAAAGTACCTCCACCTACGACCGTTAGGTTCTGGGTTCGAGTCACCATGGAGGGGAAGTGTGGAAACACTATAGATCCTCCTAATTTGGGAGGGGTTTAAAACAAAGGCCTAGAGAACTGGAAAGTAGTGAATGAGACCCTACTGGTCTCCAGAATACCTGTGGTCTGAAGCATCCTCCGATACTTGTCCAAGAAACCTTGTGCATCCTCACCCTCAGCACCACTAAATGACGGAATCTGGAGTCTCCCAAACCTCTCCAATCTGCGTTGCTCGTCTTCTGGCATAATAGGATCTACATAGTCCTGAGCAGCTGCAACCGGCTGGGATGGAGGTGCCCTCGGTGTCTGAAATCCCTGAACAACCTGCTCAGGTATGCGAGCGGCGGGATTCTGAGTGCCTCCCCAGCCTAAGAAGTAGTTGCGATTGTAGTAACTGAGACCACCTGAGCCAGACCAGTGCACACCGATAGAATCTGAACTAAGGCCTCCTGAAGGCCCTGGAGTCACAATAGGCACAAGGGTGCCTGAGCTGGTCCCGCATGAGCATCTACGGTTGGAACCTGATTTGGAACAATGAGAGGGTCTACAGTTACTGCCCCAACTACTGCGTGGGCTGCACCCCTACCCCTATAACGACCTTGACCGTGGCCTCGACCCCTCGCAGGCCTAACTGGTGGTACAATTGGCCGGTCACCCTGTCCGGTAGTACGAGTCCTCATCATCTATGAGAGAATGAAACAATAGAAGTTTAGTAACCAGAATTAATGGATCTGCATGATAAGAATTCAAGAATATGGAATTTTCCTAAAGGTTCTGCAACTTCTCGAATATAAGTACAGATATCTCTGTACCGATCCACAAGATTCTACTAAAACCGTTTATGACCCGTGATACCTATGTAACCTAGCTCTGATACAAACTTTTCACAACCCAAATTTGCCCTGTCGTGATGGCGTCTAACGTGGAACTAGACAAGTCGACTCTTTTACCAAAACAACCTGATCGTCCAAAATAAAGATTTCTTTAAGCTATTAATTAATAAAACGTTATAAAATATGTCTGAATAACGAAGTGCGGAAAGAAAAGCCCGATATTGGGGTGTCACAAGTCATGAGCATCTACTAAGAACTGTCTGATACAACTAGGACTAATACAGTCTGGAAAACAAATCATAATATCCAAAGGAAGACAGGAGGAAGAAGGGAAAGGCTGTGACCGCCATGCAACTACCTTGCCAACTTCAAAATATCTGCGACGGGTGATAATAAACACTCGCTAGTACGTCCAGTAACCCCTGGATCTGCACACAGGGTGCAGGGAGTAATGTGAGTATGCCAACTCAGTAAGTAATAAAGGTAAATAAATACTGAGCAGCAGGAAACACAATAAAATCCACCTCATGAAATCTCAGTAAGTACAACATACTTTCAAATCAGTATACGAGTCAAATCATCTTGTTTAAATTCTAGTTTTTGGTAAAATCATTTTGACGATATTTTTCAACAGTTTCAATAAAGACATAATGCAAACGAGAGTAAACGTGATGAAAATCATAAACAACCCCTCGCGCACAACATCATTCAGAATTAGCCCATCGGGCAAACCTTACAGTCACTCGTATATGACCCCTCGGGCATATCTCATATCATCACTCTAGGTACTCGCGCTCACTAGGGGTGTGCAGACTCTAGAGAGGCTCCTACAACCCAAGTACTATAATCCTCACGGACAACTCACGTGCTATAGAACCAATATCAGAATCCGCATGGACAACTCACATGTTATACTCTCAATATCCTCGCAATTACAGGCCCTCAGACTTACTCAGTCATAAACCTCTCAAGCCACTCGGGCTACTGATAACTAGGGATTTTGATGCATTTTATACTCATTCTTGCTTACACTTTGATTATAAATTCATACAAAATAGTCCCAAAAGGCTCATAAGTTGTGCTTGATTGTAGGTTTGATCAATAAAGTGGCAAGATGTCCCAAGAGCAGCTCAAAAGGAGTGAAACTTGCACAAGTACCAAAGACAAGACAAACTCAGGAAAAATAGGCCTAGTGTGGCCGCACTACACTTTGTGCGGTCCGCACTACTGAGGTTCAGAGAGCTGGTACTTTAGGCAGTACGACCACAGAAGGTTTTGTGCGGTCCGCACTGAAGGCAATGCGGCCGCACTACCATTCTGTGCGGTCCGCAGAGTCAAGATTCAGAGCGGGTGAAGTTGGAGCTTTCAAGCCTGTGTGGTCCGCGGTCTAGTTTGTATGGACCGCACTAGAAGCCTCTGCGGCCGCAATCCATTCTGTGCGGTCTGTGGAGCCTGAGTTCAGAGAGCAAACTTTTCAAGTTCAAGAGCCTAGTGCGGTCGCACACCATTTTGTGCGGTCCGCACTAACCCTACAGGGGCATGTTTGTCCAGTTTTTCCAGCTTAGTATAAATAGATCCTTTTTCTATTTTTAGGGCATCAGACATTTTAGAATAGTTGTTGTGCTCGTGGGAACGTATCTTGTAACCATTTTGGGCATTTGTACTTACTTTTTATCATTGAATCTTTGTTTTTAGCTTAGCAATTAATTAATATCTGTTTATCTTCATTAATATGTGTTAATTAATATGTGCACTTGAACCCTAGTTGCTTGAACAAATATGCAAACCCAATTGGTCTTGAGAAAGTCAATTGGGCAAAATCATTCTTTCAACTGAGAGGTGTGAGAGTGGGTAATATCGAGCAACGGTTATAACATATTCCCCAATCATGTCAATTGTGTCTTAGACGCAATTACCCGTCAATTGGTCACCTAGGTGAAAATCACTACCCTAGTGCCTTTTTAGAATATTTGAACAACTTGTAGCATTTTCCTCTTAGCTTAATCTAGTTGAAATTATAATTTGTAGTTTGATAATAGTATAATTATAAAAGAAAATCCAAAAATGAATAGAAGTGCAATTTAGAATGCTACGCAATCCTAGGCTAAATAGACACTCAATTCCAATTCTAGCTCTCTGTGGATATCGATCCAGACCCAAAATTGGGTAAAAGCTATTGCGACCCCCTCTCGCTACTTATTAGTGGTGCAGAGTTGGCAGCGATCACTTTTTGGCGTCGTTGTCGGGGAGCTAACGGTTTTGGCTATCTATTTTAGTTAGTTTTGTGTATTGTTCTTCTTTCCTTCTTTGTTACTTACTTGTTTGTGTTACTACTCAGTACCAATATGGCATTGAACAATGCTAATGACCCTTTTGGAAACATGATTGCGGGGGAGGAGGTAGATAATGTTGAACAAGATGAGGTGCCTCTTGTACCTCAAGGACAACGTAGAGGCCGCAATGACATTGCTAATCCAAATGACAATATTCCAGACCCTCATCTTCCACCTCCAAGAGTGGCTCCCATAGTACTTCTGAATCAAGATAATGCAAGTGTTATTGTCCCACCCAGAATCCAGGCGGGCAACTTTCAGATAACCAATGTGATGTTGACCTTACTTGAGCAGCGTGGGTACTTCACAGGCATTGCAGATCAAAATGCCTACAAACATCTCAAGGGGTTCGTAGATACATGCTGGGGGAGCAAACAGACGAATGTGTCTGAGGATGCTCTTAGGTTGAGACTTTTTCCATTCTCACCTCGAGGGAAGGCATTAGATTGGATCGAGAGACTCCCCAACCATTCCATCTCAACTTGGGATAAGTTGGCGGATAAATTCATTTCTAAATTGTTTTCACCCGGGCATATGGTGGCACTACGAGATGAGATATTGGCTTTCAAGCAAGAGCCCACGGAACCTTTGCGTGAGATTTGGGAGCGGTACAGAACGATGGTGAAGGAATGCTCCAATAATGATATGACTGACGTTATGATCCAACAAACTTTCTACCAGGGCATCAATACAACAAATCAATGCATAGTGAACCAACTTGTCGGGGCAACTTTATGAAGCTGTCATATGATGAGGCATGTGATGTACTTGATGAGATGGCTAACACTTCTTCTGCATGGCAAAGTAGATCCAATGTACCTCAAGGCGACCCTACGGTTATTCATTTGCACAAGGAATTACATGACCATGGGCAAGCTATAGCGGAGTTGACAACTACTATGAATAAATTGGCTAAGGCACAGTTACAACAAGTCCAAAATCCTCGCCAAGTGAATGCCATGGAGGGTGTTAATATGCTTGTCAACAAGAGAAGGCAAAGAAGGCAACAAAACCAAGGGAATTCTGAGCAATTTGATGATGCATGTGATGGTTTTCAAAATGATGGTTATGATGACCAAAGTGAAGAGGTTAATTATGTAAACAACTATCAAGGCCAACGGCGCAACTCTTCCAACCAACAACAGTGGCGAACTCAAGGCAATTGGGGCAACAAACAACAAAACAGTGGTAATTGGGGGAACAACAACCAAAACAACAACTGGGGCAATCAGAACAACAATCAAGTCAGTCAAGGGAATTGGAATGGTAATAAAAATAATTGGGGTGGCAATAATAATCAAGGAGGATGGAACAATGGAAACCAAGGAAACCGAGGGCAAGGTTTTCAAAGGCCCCCAATGTACCAACAACCGAACAATCCACCACCATTTCCATCTCAAGGTCCTAGTTCTTCGGGTAATGATATGGGTAGAATTGAAATAATGTTCGAGCAGATGATGAAGAGGAATGCGGATTCTGATGCATAGTTAGCTTCTCACAACACCTCTATCCGAAACTTGGAGGTACAATTAGGCCAAATCTCTCAGTCATTGAATACTCGCCCGAAGGGTTCTCTACAAAGTGATATGGTAGTGAACCCAAAGGGTGGGAACAATCATGTTATGGCATTTACAACAAGAATTAGGAGAGAAGGTAATGTGAATGCCTCTAAGAAAAAGCAAGTCGTGGATGATGATGGTGAGTTTCAAGATGACGAAGTCCCTTTGGTAGTTGAATATTTGGTTGATGAAAATGTGAACAATGAAGTGAGGATTGATATTCAAGAAGTCGAGGTGGAAACTCAAAATGGTGTGAACCCGTATAGGGAACACATAATTGACATGCCGGAGCCGGTTGTGCCAAAAGCCAAGGCTCATTTGCCAAGGCCACCTCCACCTTATCCTCAAAGGCTCGCAAAGCAGAAGAATGATAATCAGTTTAAAAAGTTTATTGATATGATGAAAGCTTATCTATTAATGTGTCTTTGGTGGAGGCACTTGAACAAATGTCGGGTTATGCAAAATTCATGAAAGACTTGGTTACAAAGAAGCGTTCTATGGATTGTGAAACTATAAAGATGACTCACCAAGTTAGTGCTATAGTGCATTCAATGGCCCCGAAGCTTGAAGATCCCGGTGCATTCACCATTCCTTGCACCATTGGGAGTGTGGATTTTGCCAAGGCTCTATGTGACTTGGGAGCTAGTATCAATATGATGCCCTACTCGGTTTTCAAAACTTTGGCTATCGGGAAACCCAGGCCAACCTCAATGAGACTTCAAATGGCAGATCGATCGATGAAGCGACCTTTGGGCATTATTGATGACGTGCTTGTCTGAGTGGACAAATTCATATTGCCAGCCAACTTTATGATTTTGGATTGTGAGGTGGACTATGAGGTTCTTATTATCTTGGGAAGGCCTTTCCTTGCAACGGGGAAGGCATTGGTTAATGTCGAAGCGGGTGAGCTCACTTTCCGAGTGGGAGATGAAAAGGTCGTCTTTCATGTGTGCAAATCTATGAAGCAGCCCAACAGTACCGAGGTGTGCTCTTTTGTTGACCTAGTCACAACAGTGATAATTGATGACACCAGTGCAATGATCAATGTAGAGGACCCATTGGAAGCCGTATTGTTAAATCTTGATGTAAATAAGGATACAAGCCGAGTGGAGTGCGTGAATGCTTTACATGGAATGGGCTCTTGTTCCTATGAGCCTAGAAAATTGTCTTTGGATCTTGAAAATCGGAAAACGCCACCAACAAAACCATCAATTGAGGAGCCAACGGTGTTGGAGTTGAAACCACTGCCTCCACACCTCAGGTATGAGTTCTTGGGCTCAAATTCTACTTTACCAGTTATTGTTTCTTCTTGCCTTACTAACATACAGGTTGAGGCCACTTTGGCGATGCTTCAAAAGTGGAAAAGGGCAATTGGATGGACTTTAGCTGACATTCGGGGAATAAGCCCCACATTTTGTATGCACAAAATTATCTTGGAGGATGATGCAAAGCCATTCTTGGAGCATCAAAGAAGATTGAACGAGGCAATGCAAGAAGTGGTGAAGAAAGAAGTGATCAAGTGGTTGGATGTCGGTGTTGTGTACCCCATTTTCGATAGCTCATGGACTTCTCTGGTGCAATGTGTACCGAAAAGGGGTGGTATGACTGTGATAACAAATGACAACAATGAACTTATTCCCACTCGGATAGTTATCGGATGGAGGGTATGTATGGACTACCGGAAGCTAAACAAGGTAACCCGAAAGGATCATTTCCCATTGTCATTCCTTGACCAAATGCTTGATCGTTTTGTGGGGCGTGCTTTTTATTGATTTTTGGATGGATACTTGGGGTATAATCAAATCTTAATTGTCCTAGAGGACCAGGAGAAGACCACCTTTACCTGTCCTTATGGAAGGTTCACTTTCTCTCGGATGTCGTTCGGGTTGTGTAATGCTCCGGCGACCTTCCAATGATGCATGATGGCTATTTTCACTGACATGGTGGAAGATATATTGGAGGTCTTCATGGATAATTTCAGTGTGGTTGGTGATTCCTTTGAAGAGTGTTTGAGAAATTTGGATAGAGTATTAGCCCGATGTGAAGACATTAATCTCGTGCTTAATTGGAAAAAATGTCACTTCATGGTGGAGGAAGGCATAGTGTTGGGCCACATGATTTCAAAGCGTGGAATTGAAGTTGACAAAGCCAAGATAGAGGTTATTTCAATGCTTCCTCCCCCCATTTCCGTCAAGGGAATGAGGAGTTTTCTTGGGCACGCGGGGTTCTACCAGAGGTTTATAAAAGATTTTTCAAAGGCGGTAAACCCTTTGTGCAAGATACTAGAAAAGGATGCAAAGTTTGTGTTTGATGAGGGATGTATGCAAGCATTTGAGCTTCTCAAGCTTAAGTTTACCACTACCCCAATCATTACCGCACCAAATTGGAGCTTGCCTTTCGAGCTCATATGTGACGCAAGTGACGTTGCGGTTGGGGCTGTCTTGGGTCAAAAGGTTAACAAGATATTTCTTCCGGTGTACTACGCAAGAAATACCATGAAGGAGGCTCAAAGAAACTACACGGTTACCGTAAAAGAGTTATTGGCCATAGTGTTTGCAATGGAAAAGTTTCGACCATATCTTATGGGGGCCAAGGTCATAGTGCACACAGATCATGCCGCCCTTAGGTACTTGATGACAAAGAAAGACTTCAAGGCAAGATTGATGTGATGGGTATTACTACTTCAAGAGTTTGATCTAGAAATTGTGGACCGGAAAGGTAGTGAGAACCAAGTGGTGGACCACTTGTCCCGTTCGGAGGAGGAGGGGAGGTCTTGTGATGGACCTGAGATCAATGATTCATTTTCCGATGAACAACTCCTTGCGGTGTCAATGAATGATATGCCATGGTTTACCGATGTTGCCAATTACCTTGTGACCGGAGTAATCCCGTGTGAGCTCTCTTCTAACCAAAGGAAGAAGCTCAAGCGGGATAGTTTGGATTTCTATTAAGATGAGCCATACTTGTTCTAGATTTATACGGATGGTGTGATTCGTAGATGTGTCCTGGAGGAAGAACAATTGAGTATATTAGAGGCTTGTCATTCTTCACCCTATAGTGGCCATCACAATGGGTTGAGGACCGCCTTGAAAGTTCTTAGTTGTGGATTCTATTAGCCAACCTTGTTCAAAGATGTGGGTGATCTTATGAAGAGGTGTGACGAATGCCAAAGAGCGGGTGGAATTTCAAAAGGGATGAGATGCCTCTCAATACCATTCTTAAAGTGGATATCTGTGATATTTGGGGCATCAATTTCATGGGTCCATTTGTTAGCTCTTGTGGGAATACTTACATTCTCGTGGTGGTTGACTATATCTCAAAATGGGTTGAAGCCGTGGCTTTGCCTAACAATTAAGCCCGGAGTGTTGTTGCATTTCTTAAAAAGAGCATTTTCACTAGGTTTGGCACTCCCCATGTGATTATTAGTGATGGGGGGATCTCATTTTTGCAATAAAGCTTTCGCCACGTTGCTTTCTTAGTACGATATCAATCACAAAGTTTCTTCCCCCTATCACCCTCAAGCAAGTGGTCAAGTGAGAGTCTCGAATTGGGAAATCAAAAGCATATTGTCAAAGACGGTCAATGCAAGTAGGACCGATTGGTCGAAGAAGTTGGATGACGCTCTCTGGGCTTATTGGGCAGCTTACAAAACTCTGATTGGTATGTCTCCGTATCGGTTGGTGTTTGGGAAATCTTGCCATCTACCAGTTGAGTTAGAGAACAAGGCCATGTGGGCTTTGAGGAAGCTTAATCTTGAGTGGGATGTTGCAGCCAATCTTCGTGTGGAGCAGCTCAATGAACTTGATGAATTCAGATTCCATGCCTACTCCAGTTCGTCCTTGTATAAGGGCAAGATGAAGTGCCTTCATGATAAATATGCTCATGGGAAGGAGTTCAAAGTAGGTGATTTGGTTCTCTTGTTCAACTCCCGGTTACGTCTATTTTCGGGAAAACTCAAATCCAAATGGAGTGGACCGTTTTAAGTTGTGTTTGTGACCCCTTTTGGTGCTCTTGATTTGAAAAATAAAAATGGTAAAGTCTTCAAAGTTAATGGGCACCGGGTCAAGCATTTTCTTGGGAAAATTGATGACAGCCACGTGGTGGCGCTCCTTCATTTCAAATGATGTGATGATAATATGCGTCGTGCCGCGATGTTAAATCAAGCGCTTCTTGGGAGGCAACCCATGTGTTTTTCTTCTTGTTTTCTTTGATTTTCTTTGTAGTATAGGATATATTTTTGGGCTAACTGGTTGTGAGATATTGCAAGGTTGTATTGATGCAGTATAAGACATGGTGGAAATATGCACAAGTCTCTGAAGTTGCCAGTGGGGTCGCACACATTTTGAGCGGTCGGCACTGGACCTCTGCGGCCGCAATCCATTTTGTGTGGACCGCAGAGCATTGCCTTCTCAGGTTTAAACATAACTGTGCAGTGCTGACCGTGGTCCATTTTGTGCGGTCCGCACTGGTTGGTGAGAATGGGCCCTAGGGATTTCTCTATAAATAGACCCTGAGGGACCCCTTTTACTCTTTTCACAAAATTTGAACCTCAGAGCTTATAAACACTATTCATTCATATCTCTGCTCGTAATTAACTGCTTAGGATCATCATTTCTCAATTCATCTCATAACTGGTAACTTTAAAATCATTTTTTTCCTTGTTAATTTTGTAATTTCATTTAATTTTATTTTTCTTAGCTTCTTTTCTTCTTCCTCTCATATTTATTTCAATTGCCTAGGCTAGAGTAGTTAAATTTTGAATTCATGAGGACTTTGTTAGTTTAATAGACTGGGAAATGATTTAGGGATACTAATTAGGTGGAAAATTGGACTTTAAGGCAAAATTTCATGAACCCTAATTTAGTTTCGTTTTTGTGCACTCAGTGCGGACCGCGGTCATTTTTGTGCGGTCCACAGTACCATTTTGTGTGGACCGCACTGAATATCTTCTGGGAAGCTGAACATTAGGCAGTGCGGCCGCACTACATTTTGTGCGGTCCGCACTAGCCCCTGTGCGGCCGCACTACTGTTTTGTGCGGTCTGTACTGTCACAATACAGAGGGTGGGTATTCTGAACCCCACCCCTGTGCGGACCGCAGTCAATTTTGTGCGGTCCACACTGGCCCCTCTGCGGCCGCACTCCATTTTGTGTGGTCCACACTGGGCTATTTTCTGCAACTGTCTGCAATTCTTCATGCCTAATCTACAACTCTTTATGTAACACTACTTTCAACTGCTGCAATGATATTAATGAGTTCATTTATTTGTGCTTTCAGGCTATGGTTAAACAATGAGGAAAAGGCTCGAAACAACCCGGTAGAGGTAAATCCTCCTGGGGTGGAAAACAGAAAATGGTCAAACTCACTCCCCAAGCTAGGCAAAACATCAAGAACATGAGGAAGGCCATAAAAGTAGCTGACAGAGCCATTGATATATCAGGGAGTGAGTATGATCCCTCTCGGGAGATCTCTTTGGACTCAATCCCAGAATACATCTTGTATCCGGAGAGGGCCAGACACAGAGACACTCCTCCCCCTTCCCCTGCTGCCCAAGCATCAATGAACATTTCTTCTGGGTTGTCTAAGGGCTCAGGTGAAGGTAGTAGGGAATACTCTACCTCTCCCACAACTTCATTATTCAGGGAGGGTGCAGGAGGAGGTAAGGAGGATATACAGGGAGATAAGGGAGTAGCTGAAGGTGGTGAGCCTCAAGTGGGAGGCGTTTCGAGAACTAGGAAGCCCGAAGCTTGGAAGGATAGGTTTGTAAGTGAAGTGTCACACCATAAGTTTAGGGAGTGGTGGCCGGTGAGAAAGTTGATACCGGAGCGAAGTTTCATTGACAAAGACTTACTACCCCACAACCCCAACTTGCAGAGATAATTTAGCACTAGAGTGGGTTGGGAGCACTTCCTAGATATTTGTGTGGATGCCAACGAACACACAATGTATATCCTAGATGTTTGGACAACGAGTTTTATTGCAATGTAGCCCATATAAAAAAGAGCTCCAAAGTGACCAAAGTTCGGAACCTCAATGTATTATTTGATGGGAAGTTGATTAATGAATATCTGGGCTTCAATGAGGAGGATGAGACTCTGTCTATGGCGAAGATGGAGATGGGTGAGGAGGTCCGTCCATGGCTAGCACAGTACCTGGCAATCCCAGGTACCGTCCCCGATTGGTTGATTGTTGGGGTCAAAATATTGAGAAGGCCTTGAACTTTGAAGCGAGGTGATGGGAGACTTCTTTTTGTAGCCGGTTGGACCCTACCACTCATGACAACACCATTACTCTCCACCGGACTGTATTGGTTGCTTTGATTATGGAGGGGTACTCCATAAATGTGGGGAATGTGATATCCCGGATTATCACTATTGTGGGCGCGGAGCATGAACGGAACTATCCTTTCCCCAGTTTCCTCACAATGTACTTTCGGGACCTGAATGTGGATAAAAGGCCCTATGACATCAAGGTCAAGGCTACAGCCCCATTTTCCTAGTATAGCATGAAGGGGATGATAACCCCAAGAACAAGAACTACAAAGTACCAGCTACTGCTTCAACTGGTCAGTCTGAGGAGTCGGTTGAGGTAGTGGCTTATGCTGAGCATACCTTCACACCTCCAGATATCCTTCCCGGTCAATCCATATCCTCAGCCAATCCTCTTAGTCCATCCACATCAGCAGGACCCGAGATCCTATCTACCTGGGCCCATCCTATTACGGCCCATCGTCTGAGCGAGGCCCTTTTGAGTATCAACAACTGGATGCAGACTGCCTCATCCAAGTTGTCCATTTTGACTACCACTGTAGAGGCTTAGTCAGTTCCCCCAGCTCCACAGGTGCCACAGTCGATAGAGGAAGCACTCAAGGAGATACTTGACAACCAGAAGAAGATCCTCGATACTCAGGCTCAAAGGCAGTCGATTCACATAGCAAGGCTCTCAAGGAGCTTGCTAAGGAGCATAAGAAGCTACGGAACACACGGGCCTCCAAGGAGTCCATGAAGGTGTTGTGGGCAGATGTTGATAGACTGTAGGTAGACCAGATGCCTTTAGACTTGTTGCTTGATGACCTAGTGCTAGCAGCTCACCCACAGCCAGAGCAGATACAGAGGCCTCCAAAGAGGAGGAGGAGGAGGAGGAGGAGGAGAAGGAGGAGGATTCCTAGAGCTGATGATGCTATCATCCAGTTGGCGGACCCACTGGAGACTTCCTCCAGTCAGCCATAGGATGTACCAGTTCCAGAGCCTGTCGAGGTCCAGGCCTAGGTCCCAGTAGTAGAGGAGCAGACCACCGGGAACCAGTCTGAGGTTCCCTAGCACACAGAGGACCCAGGGACCACCCATGATCCTATGCAGACAGACAGGGCTTAGGGAGTCTTCTATATCCTTTATCTCTATTTTTTTGTGCTTATTTAGACTAGTTGGCATTGGGGACAATGCTAGCTTTCATTTGAGGGGGTAGGCCCTACTATTCATTTGATGGATGACTATATATATATTGATACATTTTTATGCTTTCTTGATTTTTCATCTTTGGTCTGTATATAATTTGATATTTAGTTACATTTATTGCACTTTTATTTTACTTTGGGTCTGTATATAAAGTTATATCACATTGTATATATTCATCCAATCCGTTGTATATTCAAATCCCCTCTTGTATATATTCATTCTATTTTCTGCAAAAAAATTCTTTTTTAGCTTCTTATTTATGTTCGTATCTTTTTGTTTTGTTTTGGACATTTTCAATAAGCCTTTGGTTTTTTTAATATCACGGTTCTTTCCAAAGGTAGAGTGTTGTGTGAACCAGGTGGCTCTTCCCAATGATGGATGGCGTGACAACCTTCTTAAGGGTTTGAGTCAGTTTTCCTTTTTGTTTTTAGTAGTTTGTAGTTAAGGATACCTCAAGCAAAGCTTCACTTGGGCCTAGAACATTTGCCTTTGATCTCATGACCAAAAACAAGTTGTTGTGTTTAGGATGGTGAAAGTCGTGACCTTGAGACTCTTGTGCTGACCAATAATCATCAAGTGGTTTTTCGGGACCATTGTGTGCTCAAATCGTATCTAAGGTTATTGTGGGCCCCCGACTCTATGTCTTTAGCAATCCCTTAGCTTGTGTGGTGAGTAATTGAATTGTGAGTCCCAAGTCTCGAGCCATTGGTCTAGAACTTGCCTAAATGTTTATTGAGGCGAAATCCTAAGTGAATTTTGACTTGAGATGTGATTATAGGCTCTCTTTGATCCAAATGATAGTTTGAACAATTCCATAGTCTACCAATGATATGATCCTTAGTTAATCCTTTTGAGCCTTAGACCTTTTTCTTTCAAGAACCACGATACAAGCCTTTACCCGTTCTAAAAGATACCCTCTCTTGGAACTCGATCTTTCCTTTAGCACATGGCAAAAGTATAAGTTTGGGGGGAGAGACGAGGATGGAAACAAAATTGTAAAAAGTCACGACAATGAAAAGAAAAAAAAAGGGAAAGGCAATTAAAAAGAAAGAAAAGCAAAAAAGACAAAAGAATGTTCAAAGTGAAAAAGAATAAAAAGGGATTCAAGAAAAAAAAAACAAAGAATGAAAGGTGTGGAAAGTTGAGAAAGGAGAAAAAAAGTTTTGAAATGCATAAGATAGAGTGACAGTATGTCTCTCTAACCCCTTAGAAAGAAGTGAAATGACTCAAAGAGTCAAGAGAATGTGTGCCATATGAATCAAAAGAAGTGCTTAAGGGAAGATGGAACCTACTTAGACCGAAACATGTCCTACCCTGAACCAAAAGCCTTCACAATATCTCCACAAAAGCCCTATATGATCTTGAATTGAATGAAGCTTACATCAGTGGATACTCACATAAGGGGCAAGCATATGGTACTTTGAGCCGGACTTGTGGCTTTTTCTTGAGAGTGATGAGTGAATTTCTATTAGCCTCATTTCACGTGCCAATATTCTAAAGGTGAGGTTTGCTTAGGGAGAGTTGAGGATGTGTGAGTTTGGGTTCCACAATGACCAAAGTAATTGAGAGAGTTCTTTAATGTGTTGAGTCAACTCTTAAAGCTCTTGTGTTGCACTTGATCCATGGTTTTTCAAAGGTTAAATGTTGTTAATGACTCATTTGTATTGAGGGCAATTGTTAGTCCCAATTGATGCTAGTGAGGTTGCTTTAGGACAGCTGAAAGTTTTTTGGATTTTTTCTTAAGGGGTGGGTCTTATTTTGTTTGCTTGAGGACAAGCAAAAGCTTAAGTTTGGGGGAGTTGATAACTAGGGATTTTGACGCATTTTATACTCCTTCTTACTTACACTTTGAATATAAATTCATACAAAATAGTCCCAAAAGGCTCATAAGTTGTGCATATTACAGGTTTGATCAATAAAGTGACAAGATGTCAAATATTAACTCAAAAGAAGTGAAACTTGCACAAGTACCAAAGACAAGACAAACTCAGGAAAAACAGGCCTAGTGCGGCAGCACTATACTTTGTGCGGTCTGCACTAGGAGATTCAGAGAGCTGGTACTTCAAGCATTAAGGCAGTACGGCCGCAGAAGGTTTTGTGCGGTCCGCACTGAAGGCAATGCGGCCGCACTACCATTCTGTGCGATCCGCAGAGTCAAGATTCAGAGAGGGTGAAGTTGGAGCTTTCAAGCCTGTGCAGTCTGCGGTCCAGTTTGTGCGGACTGCACTAGAAGCCTCCGCAGTCGCAGTCAATTTTGTGCGGTCCGCGGAGCCTGAGTTCAAAGAGCAAAGTTTTCAAGTTTAAGAGCCTAGTGCGGCTGCACACCATTTTGTGCGGTCCGCATCCGCACAAACCCTGCGGGGGCATTTTTGCCCAGTTTTTCCAGCTTAGTATTAATATATCCTTTTTTCATTTTTAGGGCATCAGACATTTTAGAATAGTTGTTGCGCTCGTGGGAACGTATCTTGTAACCATTTTGGGCATTTTTACTTACTTTTTATCATTGAATCTTTGTTTTTAGCTTAGCAATTAATTAATATGTGTTCATCTTCATCTATTTCTCTATTTTTCTCTTCAAGTATGAGTAGCTAGACCCATTAGCTAGGGTTGTGGCTCAATCCTAGTGTGGGTAATTGATGGGTGATGCAATTTAGGGCTAGATTGACTATGGGTGTTTGCTATTTGGGTCAATTTCATGGTTTAATTACTGAATTAGTGGTTGCAAACACTAGTTTGTGCTAAGTTGACTTGGGCTCTTCTTGAGAAAGAGAGCCTAAGTCTCCGAAATTGATCCAACAAGGAATTGGGATGGACTCAAGAGAATTGATAGTCCCAATTAAAGGGTTAAACCTTGAGAGAGTAATACCCGACTTGACCCCTAGTTTCTTGAGCAAATATGCATACCCAATTGGTCTTGAGAAAGTCAATTGGGCAAAATCATTCTTTCTACCGATAGGTGTGAGAGTGGGTAATATCAAGCAACGGTTATAACATATTCCCCAATCATTTCAATCGTGTCTTAGACGCATTTACCCGTTAATTGGCCACCTAAGTGAAAGTCACTACCCTAGTGCCTTTTAGAAAATTTGAACAACTTGTATCATTTTACTCTTAGCTTAATCTAGTTACAATTATAATTTGTAGTTTGATAATAGTAGAATTATAAAAGAAAACCCAAAAATGAATAAAAGTGCAATTTGGAACGCTACGCATTCCTAAGCTAAATAGACACTCAATTCTAATTCTAGCTTTCTGTAGATATCGATCTCGACCCAAAATTGGGTAAAAGCTATTGCGACCCTCTCTCGCTACTTATTAGTGATGCAGAGTTGGCAGCGATCAGCTACCAGTAAAAAGAAAGGGTGCTCAGCCCAAAATATCATTTTATGCATCGAAACGGAGTAATAAAGACTGAGTTATGAAATCAGTAAATGAAGCATGACTGAGTATAGATCTTAAATCAAAATAGTGAGAGGATAATAAGAAAAAGGTCCCTAAGAGTCTAAATAGTACTAGCACGAGGCCTAAGACATGGCATTCAGCAGAATTTACATAAACTCTTTCTAAAACACATAAATATCATATAGTTTTCAATAGAATACGCAACTTTACAGCTTCTACGGGATGGACCAAGTCATAATCCCCAACGGTGCATGCCCATACTCCTGTCACCTAGCACGTGCGTCACCTCAAAAATAGTAAAACGACACAAAATTTGGGGTTTCATACCCTCAGAACTAGATTTACAATTATTACTTACCTCAAACCGATCAAATCCCTACTCCGCGATGCCCTTGCCTCTGGAATCGGCCTCTAAATGTCTCGAATCTAACCAAAAGCAATACAATGTATTCAATATAGGCCAAGGAACCAATTCCATACGAGAAACTAACAATTTAGACCAAAATCCAAAAATTCAACCAAATCCGGCCCCCGAGCCCACGTCTCGGAATCCTACAAAATAACAAAACTAGAAACTCCTTTCACTCATGAGTCTATACATACCAAATTTATCAAAATCAGACATCAAATGGTCCCTCAAATCCCCAAATCAAATTCTCCAATTTCAAGCCCTTATCCCCTCAATTTCATCCCTAATTTCTACTAATTTCATGCTTGAACAACTGCAAATTACCATAATCACAAGTATTAAGCTCAAATAACTTACCTCAATGTAAACCCACTTGATTCCCTTTTTAAAACCCTCCAAAAAGCTCCATGTTCGTACAAGAATGGTGGAAAATAACTCAAATTTTGTGAAGTCCCCTTTTTATACATGCTGCCCAGCACTTTCCGCATCTGCGGTCCTCATATCGCTTCTGCGATGCCGCGCCTGCGGAAAATCCATCGCACGTGCGGTTTTCGCTTAAAGAATAGAACCCGTTTTTGCGGTCAAATTCTCGTAACTGCGGTCTCGCAGGTGCCGTCCCATATGTGCACCTGTAGCTCCTGCCCTTCTCAGCTATGGCCACTTCTGCGAACCTCGCACCTACGGTTCCCACTCCGCAGGTGCGGTTATGACAGCTGAAGGAAATCTTCAGCATTTCCTCAAATCTCATCCTTGATCAATCAACCACCCGAAATCAGCCCGAGGCCCTCGGGACCTCAACCAAACATGCCAACAAGTCACATATCAACACTCAAACTTAGTCGAACCTCCGGAACACTAAAAACAACACCAAAACACCAAATTACCCTTGGATTCAAGCTTAAGAACTTCTGAACTTCTGAATTCCGCAAATGATGCCAAAACCTAATAAATCACCTCCGAATGACCTGAAATTTTGCACACACATTACAAATGACACCACGGACCTACTCCAACTTCCGAAATTCCATTCCGACCCGAATATCAAAATTTCCACTACCGATTGAGAAATGCCAAATTTCTAATTTCGTTAATTCAAGCCTAAATGTATCACGAACCTCCAAATCACATTACAAATAGGCTCCTAAATCCAAAATCACCTAACGGAGCTAACCAAACCATCAGAATTCACATCCTAGATCATTTACACATAAGTCAACATCCGATTGACTTTTTTAACTTAAACTTCTAGATAGGAAACTAAGTGTTTCATTCCACACCGAAACCACTCCGAACCGAACCAACCAATACAATACGATGAAATACCGCTGAAAAACACATAAATAAGCAGAAATAGAGGAAACGAGGCTATAACTCACGAAACGGTCGGTCGGGTCATTACAGCTTCGCATTCACATCCTTCCTCTCGCGTTTGCAAAGAGTAACCAGCCCCCAGCCCAAGTTTCCCTTCACGATTGCGATAGGGCCTTTGCAGTTGCGAAGCATTGTGCACCAGAAGAAAAACCAATAGTCTCTTAAGTCTAAAAATGGTTCAAAATGTATCTGAAACTCACCTGAGCCCATCGAGCTCCAAACAGAACATGCGCATAAGTATAATTACATCATATGAACTCTCTCACGCGATCTAAACACCAAAATAACATCCGGAACCACAAATCAGATATCAAAATGCATGAAATTCAAAAGGAAGCTCAAGAGCAGCTAGAAACACAACCAAGTGTTCGATTCCTATCAAATCAACTCGGAATTACACCAAAATTTGCAGACAAGTTTCAAATAGCGCAACGGACATATTGCAAGTCCCAAAACAAAAATCCAAATTTGATAACCATAAAATCAACCTACAGGCAAACCTAAGGAATTTCTAAACATTCAAGTTTCCATCTTTCGAAAAAACAAGTCAAATTAACCTAGGGACCTCCGAATTCAATTTCGAGCATACGCCCAAGTCCAAAATCATATAATGAACCTACAGGAATCGTCAAAATACCGATCCGGTGTAATTTACCCAAAATATTGATTGTGGTTAACTTTAGCCTCATTATTAGTCAAAATATTTATTTTCTTCAAAATTTCACATAAAAGCTTTTGGAAATCGAAACAGACCATACACACAAATCAAGAAACATAAAATAAAGCTAAAGTAGATATTGGATCATAAAATTCAAGGCAAATACTCAAAACGACCTATCGGGTCATCACATTTTTGTGTGTCCTATTTTTCCACTAGCAAAGCAAACTAGATTACCTTTTTCACACAGTACTTCTGTCTCTAGTTCCCTATTTGAATGGATTCGTGTTGATACATGGGGGAGTTATCATATACATACATATCTAGGGATAGGTATTTTCTTACCATTATGGACGATCATAGAAGGGCAACTTGGACCCATTTAATATAATCCAAAAGGCATTTATTTCTATTATTAAAATACAATTCAATCTTTCTATCAAAACGGTCAGAAGTAACAATGCATTAGAGATAGGTCTCTCTAATTCTTCTTTGCAATATTTTTCTGATATTGGGATTGTCCATCAAACTACATGTCCTCACAAGCCACAACAAAATTGTGTTGTTGAGAGAAAACATAAACACTTGCTAGAAACAACTAGAGCTTTATTATTCCAATATGATCTGCCAACGAAGTTCTGGGGAGATTGTATCCTAACTACCACTTACTTGATAAATAGATTCCCTTGGACTATCTTGAACAATAAAACCCCTTTTGAAATCCTATATGGAAGGTTACCCTTTTATGCACACTTGAAGCCTTTTGAATGCCTATGTTATACTACTATCCCTAAATATAACATAGATAAGTTAGATCCTAGAGCAGCCCCTTGCATGTTTATTAGTTATCCATTTGGTAAGAAATGGTACAAATTATGCAATCTATCCACTAAAGGTGTCGTTGTCTCCTAAGATGTGGTATTCCATGAGTCCATTTTTCCTTTTCTTTTGTCTTCTCTCCCCTCTAGCTCTTTTTTCCCTCCTATCCCTATTGATGAGTCTCACCCTTTTCGGTGTGATACTACTTTTGCACCTTATTTTGTTCCTTCTTCACCTGATCCACCTGTCATACCTTCCTATGTGCCTTCTGATTCTTCTTCCATTCCTTCTTTTGAAGTTAGAGTAGTAGAACTCACACTATAGCTTCTCATCTTAATTATTTTGTTACACAACTCCATCATTCTCTCTCCAACTCCGCTTCAGCATCATTTTCTAATGCCCATACAACAACAGTTGAGCCTCATTCTTATACCAAAGCAATTGTCAATCCTGCTTGGCAGGAGGCCATGAGGAAGGAGTTTGTATCTTTAGAGACTAAAAAGAGTTGGACAATAGTTGAATTTCTTAAAGAAAAGAAGACAATTGGATGTAAATGGGTATATAAAATTAAACATAAAGTTGATGGAAGTGTGGAGAGATATAAGGCTATATTAGTGGTAAAGGGTGATACATAAATAGAGGGCATTGATTTTCATGAAACTTTTTTCCCCAGTTATCAAGATGTGCACAATCAGATGTTTGGTAGCCTTTGCTGTTAAAAGGGTGGTGTCTTTTTCAATTAGATGTTAATGATGGATTCCTCCATGGTGACTTGGATGAGGAGGTTTACATGAAGTTACCACAGGTTTTACTATTACTTCTCATATCCAGCATGCTTCACCTTTAGCTTGCAAGTTCCAAAAGTCTTTTTATGGTCTAAGACAAGCCTCCCAATAGTGGTATGCCAAGTTATCACATATTTTTTGCTTTGGGGTTATATTCCTTCTCTGAATGAGTATTCCCTCTTCACTATAAGATCACATTCTTTTACTGTATTTTCTGTTGTATATGTAGATGATATTATTCTTACAGGTCATAATCCTCATGAAATTTCTACCCTTAAGGAGTTTCTGGGAAATCAATTTAAAATCAAGTATTTGGGTTTACTCAGCTATTTTCTAGGCATTGCAGTTTTATATGCAGAATCTAGGGTACTTCTTTACCAAAGAAAGTTTATTGCTGATTTACTTCATGAGTTTGAATGTGATTCTATTTCTGCCGTGGTTTCCTCTCTTGAATTGTGTGTGAAACTTAAATTTGAAGACGAGGAGTTGTTGTTTAGGTCTGAGTCTTATAGAAGTTTGGTTGGTAAACTCAATTTTCTCATCCACACTAGACCTCACTTGTGCTTTGTTGTTCAACACTTAAGTCAGTTTCTCAAATGTCCTAGGGTGGCTCCTATGAATGTTACTCTTTACATTTTGAGGTATCTGAAAGGCACACCTCATTTTGGGATTTTTCTCAATAACCCTTTTGATGTTTTTGTGCAATCCTTCTATGATAGTGATTGGGCAGCCTGCTTTGAGTCTCGTAGGTCAGTTTATGGTTCTGCATATGTCTAGGAAGTAGTTTGATCAGTTGGAAATCTAAAAAACAGGCAGTTGTCTCTTTATCTTCTACTGAAGCAAAGCATCGGGCAATGAGTAAGGTTGTAGCTGAATTGGTTTGGTTGGTTTGCTTATTTACAGACTTCAGGCTTCTCACTTTGTCTCTGGTTCCTGTGTTTTGTGATCACTTTGTTGCACTACATATTGTGAAAAATCTTTTGTTTCACGAATGTACTAAGCATATTGAGGTAGATTGTCATTTTATACGAACCAAACTGGGTGATGGTCCTATTTCATTGCATCATATCTCTACTTTTTCTCAGTTGGCTGACATTTTTACCAAGTGTTTGATAGGTGGCTAGCATCATTTGTTGCTTGGCAAGTTGGGTGTGACCTCACCCTCCAATTTGGTGGATAGGGAGTAGGTGTTGGAGTCACCTGATCTAGTAGACATTTGGGCCTGAAGCTTAGGTCCAGTAGATAGGTGAAAATAGCACGGGGTAGCCAGTTTTCGAACTGGTAATTAAAAAATAGCCAGTATTTACAAAGTCATTGAAAAATAGCCACTATTTTGCTCCAAAACGAAAAGTTCCAGCATAATATACTGGAGATTGGTACATCTGTGTATGAACTTCTAGCATATTATGCTGGAACTCCAACACACGAAAAGTTCCAGCATAATATACTGGAGATTGGATCACCTATGTATGAACTTCCAACATGTTATGCTGGACCAGTATATTATACTGGAACTTCAATATATTATGTTGGAAGCCCAATATATTATACTAGAACTCCAATATATTATGCTGGAAGCCCAATATTTTATGTTGTAACTCCAGTATATTATGGTAGAACTCCAGTATATTATGGTAGAACTCCAGTATATTCTGCTGGAATATTTTTCGGATTTTGAACAGTATTTTCATTCAGATTTAGCTTTACATGAAAACTAACTAAATTTTGATTACTTTTAAAACTGTAGCTATTTTTTAATTGTCACTTATAAGGCTATTTTTTTAATTTCTCCCCGTACATAGGCATCAGTTAGTAGTTAGCCCATTTTGTAATAATTAGACTACATTATGTATTTATTCTTTACATAGATAGTGGATCCGGATAGAATTAGCTAATGTTCTTTTACTCTTTGATCCAAGATATATATTAGGGGATCTAGAACCTTTTTGTATAGTTTTTGCTCAATAAAAAAAAGATCTTGTTTCTGTCTGATCGACGTTCTTACTTTTCAAATGAAATCCTAGCTAAAACTCCATCGATTATGCTCGAGTTGTAATGTTTTCACCATCCATAATTGAACTGAAATTAGTTTAGCTCAATTTGATCTATTAATAAGGGAACGGATAATGTTCTCCCTTTTTCTTTTTATGAATTTCAAAAATTAAATTCTAGTTCTTCATGGATACGTAAGAAGAACATGTAATTCTCTCGTTTTAATGCTGCATTTCTTGATTTGATTATCTCGTCGAAGATTAAATTTTTCTATTACTGTTACTGTAAAGAGTAGAATTACAAAATTTCACCATTGTTAACGTGTCGCTAATAATTTTTTTAAAAAAGAAAAAGAAATTAAAGTCCCTACGACAAAGTGTTTGCTTTTAATTTGCTTTTCACTTATTACATAAGAAAATTATTTGAGCAAATAGTAGGAGATTCAAAATCCACCACCATGGCCCCATCCTTCTCCGAAACCAAAGCCACTACCACCATTTTGACCGCCGCCACCTCCGCCTCCGCCGCCGCCGCCACCGTTTGCACCTGATCCATGACCCTCGCCATATCCAAAGCCAGCACCAAATCCACCATTACTACCACCCCCTTCGCCACCGCCGCCGCCACCGCCAACACCAAGACCTCCTAGAATTTGGTCAAACCCTCTGTGTAAGTCAAAATTGGGTAAAAAATGAATTCCCGAGAAGCTTCCTTGCTGAGGAAGTTTGAACGAGAACGCCTAGAACTAGTAGAAGCATGAACTTGCATGTCATCTTTGCATCTAATGTTACCACTGCACAGAAAAATAGCATTTCTTTAGTTAAAGATAATGTGGTATTCAAGTTTAAACGACAATTATTAGTCCATATAAACGGCAGCGAAAAATGTAGACTTTCTACTCCAAGTATTAGGGTAATGACCGTCCCAAAAATTCTAGCAATGAAACTCAAAAATTCTAACAATGTAAAAAAAGTTTTAAAAATGCAAAAACATCTTCTTCTTTTTTATACGGTGTCTACTATTTGCATTGAGGCCCGACTAAATTTGAATTCGCTCTGGAAATACCATATTGGGAGTAAAGTGCTCCCTAACAAATGTTACTTTATATCTAGGGCTTGAATCCAAAACCTTTGGTTAAGGATAAAGGAGTACTTACCATCACAATTTTTGTCGGTAGAAAAATGCAAAAATATTACTCCTTCCTATATCAAGTGTTAGGTAGTGGCGTACCAATAATTTTAACAAAGAAATTAAAAAAATGCTAAAACGTCACACCTTCCTACACCAAGTGCTAGGCAGTGGCGCTATTGGAAATGAGAAGGAAAAATTCAAAAAAATACTAATATAAAAACGACATGGCTTCCTAGTTCCTACAAAAACTGATTGGCAGTGGTGGTTCCCAAATTTCAACAAGGCGATTGAAAAATTAAAAAAAAAAAAAAAAATGTCATGTTTGGGATTCAAGCCTTTGATCTAAGCATTTATTTAAAAAAAATTAAGTATTCATATAATTATAGTAAACTTACACTTATTGTGATCAAATAGCATAGCAATAATATTCCGTACTAAGAGATATGTCTCTTACAAACAGACTTGTACTTAACAGAACTACAGAAGTAGTTGATCGGATTCACTATTTATTTTTTCTAGCCATATATATATTATCTGCTGGCTATTTTTAATTTAAACAATTGAGCGGGTGAATATTTATTGGGTTAATTTCTCAAAAAAAAAAATTATATACATCACATTAACAAGGGAGATGAGGAATAACTTACTTTGTTTTCGTTGTGTTGCTGAATGTTGGAGTATAATTAGAATGTATGATTTGAGGTACGATTAAAAACCTGCATAGGAAGGAGAATATATAGGTAACCTGAAGGTAATGGAATGGTCAATGACTATTATTAAAGTACCATTAATTAATTAACAAACGCTTGCAAAACGGAAAAAGGAAAATGAGAATGAACTGATGTACGTATTAGTTGAACCTCAATAAAGAATAAAGAGTTAATGAAATTATATCTTGCGTTTCGCATTATTTATTGAAAGTAGTAAATATTGTTTGCCACACAAATATGTTTTATTTTTCTTTCATTTTGAACATGAATTCAATTACATGACATTTAGATAATAAAGTTCAGAAAATCTTAATTACTTTCTTTTTTTTTTTTGGACCACTGAGTAGCAATATGTAAAGGGTGAAGATTGTCATGTTCTAAGATAAGTTAATGAAACGTCTTAGGTAAAGACAGTTAAGAAACTCTTGTAGGGAGAATATTTTCTACACACTTATATGCATTACTTTCCTATCGTATAATAATATTTTCATAAATATATAAAGAAGTTCATGATTATTTTAGATAATATTAAGTACATGGGAAAATCACCTACTATTTCGTGATTTGATGCCTTGATCTCAAAGTTTTGCACCAACTTCATTTGACATATAGTGTAATAAAAGAATAATTTATATTTTACGTAATTCTATCATTTGAAATGCTGAATTTCTTACAAACATTTATAAATAAATAAAAACAAATTACGCTATAATAATGTAGGCGTATAAAATTTACGGAATTAAATTTATAAATTAATTGGGACTATATTTTAAATTCAAGATATATTAGTCCAAATAAATTTATTGGACTAATATAATTGGATTAATTATATAAGTCCGATATAGATGGATTTAATAAATTTGCCCAAGTTCATTAGGCTACAAGTGATGAGCCAACTTCATTAAGCCCAAGATGGCATCTTCTTAGAGGTCCAGTTTGGTGCCACGTGTCAAATGACGGGGCACACCAAGTCAAACGGAAAAGCCAATAGGATCATACCACGTGTCAAAATGGCAAGGCATGCCAAGTCAAATTAAAAGGCTAATGAAACCGCACCACATGTGCAAGTGACATGTTCTGGCCAATCAAATGTGGCATTGTCACTCTTCAATCTGATTGGGCAGAAAGAGTTTGTTCTCATCATAACTCTTCCCTCCCACAATTATAAATAGGGGTCTTCATAACTCAGAAAAGACACCAAAAGTTATAACAAAAAGTAAGAAAAAGCTCATGAATCAAACACAACAAATTCTTCCACAAGTTCCAAGCTTCAAGCAATCAAGTTCAAGAAATCAAGTTCAAGCTCAAGAACGAAGAAAAATCAATATTCAAGGAGTACGAGTTCAAATCAAAGTTCGTGATAGTTTAATTCAAGATTAATGTGACAAATATAGATTCAAGATCAAGCTCAAAGGTCCTTAAATTTATTTGTTGTTGGAAATTAAGAAGAATCAGAGGAATCATAGAGACTGTAAGAATCAGAGGATTCATAGAGATTGTACAATATGATTGTTGCAATATTTTTCGGTCTTGATTTTATTTTCTCGACGCAAATTTATTGTCTACAAATTCTAGCACGCCCGGTGGGACAATCTCTACCTCTCATCTCAACTTTTCAATCACCAAGTTCTATTGTCTACTATCTGACAATAATATGAACAAATTTATTTTCTTGACGCAAATTACTTCCATTATTTTCTTGGGCTTGAAATGGTTGTTGAAATGAAGCAATTGCAATTGCAAGTCTGTGGTGACTCTTAATTGGTGATCAACCAACTTTTAGGTAGTTACGAGGTCAAGAAACCTGAACTGCGCTCATACATTGATTATGCTAAAAAATTAATGGCGTGGGTCAGTGACGTGACTATTCAACATGTACCTAAGAAAGAAAACAAGAAGGTTGATGCTTTAGATGCCCTAACTTCATCGTTAACCCTGCCTGATCAAGCGCAAATTACTATCTGTCAAAAATAGGTAGTACTGCTGCCAAATGAGGGTGAAAGTGAAGAAAATGAACTGGAGCATCTTGTCATTATTTCTGAAGCTGAGAAGGAAGAATGGAGACAACCCATTATCGACTACTTGAGCTACGGGATAAAATCTGAGGAGAAAGACTGAAATTCGCTATCGTGCACCTCGCTTCCTTGATTACAAAGATACTCTATATAGAAGATCATTCGAGGGAGTACTTTTGCGATGCTTAGGGGAAGATGAAGCGCTTCAACCATTGCAAGGAGCACATTCTGGGGTATGAGGATCACATCAATTTAGAACAAAGCTCCACTTTCACATAAAAAGGATGGGATATTATTGGCCGACAATGGTAAAAGACAGCTTAGACTACGCCCGAAGATGAAAGACTTGCCAGTTCCATGAAAATTTTATTCATCAGCCTCCTGAAGTGCAACATTCGACTGTTGCATCATGGTCATTTGACGTTTGGGGATTGGATGTTGTTGGACCACTACCAAAATCCTTAGGTGGGACACTTATACATCTTGGTTGCAACTGACTACTTCTCAAAATTGGTTGAAGTTGTTGCGCTTAAGGAAGTAAAGAAGAAAAATTGTCACCACCCGAAAACTCAACCTATCGTGACGGCGCCTAACACATTACTGGGCAAGTCAATAATACATAACAACTACGCATTTGAATTACAATATGATTTAATAAGCTCAACAGTGAAAAATCTCATAAATAACTGATAAAATAATTGTTTCTCTACTACAACCTTCCCAAAATTGTCACGACCCGAAATTCCCACCTTCGAGACCGTGATGGTGCCTAACTTTTCACTTGCTAGGTAAGCCAAAGTTAGAATAATCTAAACATTTTTAAACAAATCAAACTAAATGGAAGTCAATTACTGAAATAAAGTGTGGAAGACCATAACAACCGAATAATCCAAATACATCCCCGAATCTGGTGTCACGAATGCACGAGCTACTAGAATAATACAAATAAGGGTCTGAAAAAAATTCAAGTTGTTTGAAAGAAAATGCACAACCAAGATAAAGTAGAAGGGGACTTCAAGACTGCGGACGCGGTGCAGTTATACCACAAGTGTCCTCTGGTAGCTGACATCCGAGCAATTTTATGGCACGCCACTGGGATCAGCTCCAAAATCTGCACAAGAAGTGCAGAGTATAGTATAAGTAGAACCGATCCCATGTGCTCTGTAAGTGTCGAGCCTAACTTCGACGAAGTAGTGACGGGGCTATGACAAGACACATACATGAATAACATGTACAATTATATACATATACGAAGCAATAATGAACACATTAATTAACAACTTACAAATTTGGGAGGGAACATGCAAAGGGGAAATATATAATAATCGCAGCAGGAGAAGTGTCACGTAACATCCAAATAATTCATCAACAATATTAATAGGTAGCTGAAATATAAAAATGGCACGGCACCACCCTTCGTGCTTTTACTCTCATCCTTTTCATGAAATGATGAATAAATAATTTAAATGGCACGGCATCACCCTTCGTGTTTTAACTTTCTTTCTCACTTTATAAATCAATAAATAATAATGTAAAAATAGCACGGCATCACCTTTCGTGTTTTAACACTCTTCCTTACCATGACAATGATAATATAAAATAATATAAATAGCATGGCATCATCCTTCGTGCTTTTATACTCTTCCTTACCATGAAAAATGATAATATAAATTCGAAATAGTATTTTAAATGCGGGGATTTATACTTTCGATCAATTTGATACCAGAATACTAACCTCACCTTCCAAAATATTCAACAATAATTTCATGAATAATGATCAAATAAATAATAATAACTTAAACAGGAATATCTTAATTAAATAGGCAATTATTCACAAAGAACAAATTCTACCAGCATGCTTTGACTCAATCTCAACGCATAAGTACTCGTCACCTTACATATACGCCATACCCGCACATTTAAATAATGTAGCAAATAAGCAAACAAGTCATATTCCCTTAAGTCAAGGTTAACCACGATACTTACCTCGCTTCGCAACCAAATTCAAGATTCCAATAAACCCTTTCCTCGTGAATTGGTGTCCGAAAGCTTCAAATCTAGTTACAAACAATTCAACATACTCAACACTAATCGTAGGAATTAATTCCATATAAAATTACAAATTTTTCGAATAAAATCCGAAATTCATCTTAAAAATTGATAGTGGGACCCACGTCTCGAGTCTTGTAAAAACTCACGAAATTCGAACACTCATTCCGAGACGAGTCCAACCATACAAAAATTATCAAATTTCGATGTCAAATGGGCCTTCAAATTCTAAAAAAAAAAATTAAAAAAGTTTTACAAAAATCTGAATTTTCTCCATTTAAATCCAAAATAAATGTTGAATAAAACCATGTATTTATGAAATATAATCACTTTCGAATATAGGACACTTACCCAAGTCGAATTCGTGAAGAAACCCTCGAAGTCGCTCAAGAACCAAGCTCCAAAATCTCAATCGAAATCAAGAAAAATGGTTTTCGACCCCTTAATGTTCTGCCCGGTCTCGCATTTGCGGCCAAAATGTTGTATCTGTGGCCTAGAATTTGTGAGACAAGAGCTGCATTTGCAAAGCAAAGCAGCCAAGTGAATTTTGCATCTGCAAGCAGAAATGCAAGAAGGAGCCGCAGAAGCGACGAGGTGCGCATTTGCGGTCGGCTGGCCGCAGAAAGGGGATCGCACTTGAGATCAAAGCTTTGCAGTAGTGAAGCTTCCTTCCCAGCCTCAACATCGCAGAAGTGACATTTCCTTCACAGCAGCGGGCATGCACCTGCGGTCAATAATGCGCAGGTGCGACACACCAGAACCAGACCTGGGCAGCTTGTTCCAAATGATCCGTGGATCGTCCGAAACTCATCCGAGGCACTCGGGACCTCGTCCGAATATTCCAATAAGTCCCGCAATATAATACGGACCTACTCGGGGTCTCAAATCATGCCAAAGAATGTTGAAACTAAAATTCACACCTCGATTCGAACTTAAAGAATTTATGAAATTCAAATTCTAAAACTTGCATTGAAACACGTCAAAAACAGTCCGGAATGACCTAAATTTTTGCATGTAAGTGCCAAACATCATAATAGAGCTATTCCAACTTTCGGAATCTCAATCTGAGTCTGATATCAATTAAAGTCAATTTGTGATCAAACTTTGAAATCTTTAAGCTTTCAAACTTCTAGGTTTCAATAAATGGTGATAACTCAAGCTATGGACCTCTAAATTCCGGACATACGCACAAGTCCCAAATCACGATACGAACTATCAGAGTCTGTTTTCTCAAAATATTGATCAAAGTCAACTCAGTTGAGTTTTAAAGGTCTATTTCATATTTTAATCAATTTTTCACATAAAAACTTTCCGGAAAAATTTACAGACTACGCACGCAAGTTGAAGGATAAATGGTTCTATTTGAGGTCTCGGAACACAGATATGAATATTTAAAATTATAGATGACATATTGGATCATCACATTCTCTACCTCTAAAACAAATGTTCGTCCTCAAACGAAATTAGAAAAATACCTGAGCTGGTGAAAAGGCGTGGATATCTACTCCGCATGTCCAACTCGGACTCCCAGGTAGCTTCCTCAATCGGTTGATCCCTCCATTGCACCCGAACTGAAGAATAACTCTTAGACCTCAACTGTTGGAACTGCCAGGCTAGAATAGCTACCGGATCCTCCTTATAAGTCAAATCTTTGTCCAATTGGACTGAGCTAAAATCTAACACATGGGACGGATCACTATGGTATATTCGGAGCATGGATACACGGAACATCGGATGAACTGCTGAAAAACTAGGTGGTAGTGCAAGCCTGTAGGCTACCTCACCCACCCTCTCAAAAATTTCAAAGGGTCCAATATACCTAGGGCTCAACTTGCCCTTCTTTCCGAATCTCATTACACCTTTCATAGGTGAAACCTGGAGCAATACTCTTTCTCCTACCATGAATGCAACATCACGAACTTTATGGTCGATATAATTCTTTTGTCTAGACTGAGTTGTGTGAAGCCGATCCTGAATAATCTTGGCCTTATCCAAGGCATCCTATACCAAATCAGTACCCAACAACCGAGCCTCTCCTGGTTCAAACCGGCCAACTAGCAAACGCCATCGCCTCCCGTATAATGCTTCATACGGAGCCATCTGAATGCTCGACTAGTAGCTGTTATTATAGGCAAACTCCATAAGTGGCAAGAACTGATCCCAAGAACCACTGAAATCTATAACACAGGCGCGGAGCATATCATCCAATATCTGAATAGTGCGCTCGGACTGTCCGTCTGTCTAGGGATGAAATGATGTACTCAACTCAACCCATGTGCCTAACTCATGCTGTACAGCCCTCCAGAAGTGCGAGGTGAAATGCGTACCTCAATCTGAAACAATAGACACGGGCACACCGTGAAGGTGGACAATCTCGCGGATGTAAATCTCAGCTAACCACTCTGAAGAATAGGTAATTGCCACTAGAATGAAATACGCTGACTTGGTCAACCTGTCCACAATGACCCATACTGCGTCGAACTTTCTCTAAGTCCGTGGGAGTCCAACAACAAAATCCATAGTGATACGCTCCCACTTCCACTCATGAATTTCTAACTTCTGAAGCAAACCATCAGGTCGTTAATGCTCGTACTTAACTTGCTGACAATTCAGACACTGAGCTACATATGCAATTATATCCTTTTTCATTCTCCTATGCCAATAATGTTACCGTAAATCTTGATACATTTTGGAGGTACCCGAATGAGTAGAATACTGGGAATTGTGGGCCTCTTCAAGAATTAATTCACGAAGCACATCCACATTAGGAACACAAATACGACCCTGCATCCGCAGAACTCCATCAGCTCCCACAGCAACATGCTTGGCACCATCGTGCCGCAACGTATCCTTGAGGACAAGCAAATAAGGATCATCATATTGTCCCTCTCTGATACGCTCATAGAAAGAAGACCGAGCGACTGTACAAGCTAGAACCCGACTGGGCTCTGAAACATCTAGCCTCACGAACTGATTGGCCAAAGTTTGAACATCTATAGCTAGCGGCCTTTCACCAGCTGGAATATACGTAAGGTTGCTCATACTCACAGCCTTTCTACTCAAAGCATCGACCACCATATTGGTCTTTCCAGGGTGATATAAAATGCTGATATGATAGTCTTTCAAGAGCTCCAACCATCTTCTCTGCCTCAAATTGAGATCTTTTTGTTTGAATAGATCTTTCGATATATTTGCGCTTGGGCAGGATCCGCCCCTCCGAAGTCTGACATACCAACGATGAGCGCAGACACAGTGATTGATATACACGTGCTTTGATGAGGGACATTGATGTCAGGAACTCGTACAGTGCTGAGTAATTGTGTGTGATGACTGAGGGTTTGAGATAAACAGATTGAGTACTCTGAAAGTATGAGTACCTGGTATTATCATTGTGATGCATTACATTTGGCATGCATATTTGACATGTAGGCATAGAGATATAACATTCCTCATCCTAGCTGTATTTGACATACTTTATGGGTGTTGGACTTAAATTGTTGATTTGAAAGCATGCCTAAATCTATGTACTGTGAACGAGCTGAATATGAAAATTTCTCTGAGTTATTGCTTCCATTCTCTTTGTTATATATGTGTGGTCATTATTCTGATTTCCGACTATATCCTTCTCACTACTCTAAACACAACATCTTTAATATTGTGATGACCCAATATGTCATTTTTAATTTCTATAACGGTGTAAAAATGTATAAACACCTCTAATATATCAGCGAGAAATTTAAAAATATCCAGATTTACAAGTGGTCATTCAAAAATAGACACAGTTTCAAAAGTAATCGAAATTTAGCCACTTTTCATGTAAAGATAAATCTGAACGAAAATACTGTTCAAAATCCAGAAAATACTTCATTATAATATATTGGAATTCCAGTATAATATACTGGAGTTCCAGTATAATATACTGGAGTTCCAGTATATTATATTGGAGTTCCAGTATAATATACTGAAAAATACTCCGGTATAATATACTGGAACTCCAATATATTATACTGGAGTTCCAGCATAAGTATACTGGAAGTCTAGTATAATATACTGGTCCAGCATAATATGCTGGAAGTTCATACACAGGTGTTCCAATCTCCAGTATATTATGCTAGAACTTTTCGCGTGTTGGAGGAAGTTCATACACAGGTGCACCGATCTCCGATATATTATGCTGGAACTTTCCGTGTTACAGCAAAATAGTGGCTATTTTTTAATGACTTTGCAAATGCTGGCTATTTTTGAATGATCACTCCAAAAACTAGCTAGCCCGTGCTATTTTTACTATATATCATTATAAACTTTTATAGAAAGTATTTAATATTATATAATGCTGTAAACTGGGTGTATGAACACTGTTGCAAAAGAAATATCAGCTAAGCTATACGGCTTGAAACTTAAAAAAGTTCCTAAAAACAAGAGTTATGTTTTTAGGTGTAATATGTTATGTTGGGTTGTATTTTTGTGTAAGTATCCCTAAAAAAATTCTTTATTGATAACCGATAAAGTGGTCAAAACAAGAGTAGAAGTACATCATGTCAAACATTTTTACCATGTCTCTAATAATAAACATTTGCATTAGCAAAATGATTATTCAAGAACCACTGGCCAAAGCTATGGCAAATTGTTTTCTTTTAATTTACTTTTCACTTATTACATTAAAAATATTATTTGAAGAAATGGTGGGATCAAAATCCACCACCACCACCATGTCCGAAACCAAAACCAAAACCACGACCACCATTTTGACCACCACCTCCGCCGCCACCACCACCTCCGCCGCCACCTCCGCCACGACCATGGGCACCTGATCCATGACCCTCGCCATATCCAAAGCCACCGCCATATCCACCATTACTACCTCCTCCTCCTCCTCCACCTCCACCTCCTCCTCCACCTCCGCCGCTGCCGCCAAGACCTCCTATAATTTGGTCAAACCCTCCGTTTAAGTCAAAATTGGGTAAAAATGAATCCCCGAGAAGCTTCCTTGCAGAGGAAGTTTGAACAAGAGCGCCTAGAACGAGTAGAAGCATGAAATTGCATGTCATATTTGCATCTACTTTTAGCACTGCACAAAAAAATAGTAATATTTATAAAATGAGGTATTAAACCACAATAAACAATATCAAGTAGAGGCAAAGTCAGAGCCAAGGGAGTTCGAACCAAGACCTCTCTCATAATACTTGAAGCTACCAGCCACCAGACTAGTGAATTGTTTTGCTGCAAGTGATGTCACTTTTAATAGTTTTATCTTGTATTTCTATTTTACTTATTATTTTTATATATATAAATAGTAAAAATTTCGACGAAGCGGTGTCTTGTGACACCGCTTGCCACCATGTAAATCCGTCCCTGCATACACATGGGTTCGCCTCTGAGTAGAGGCGAAGCTAGAGCGAGTTTCATAGGTTCAGCTGAACTAGAGACGAATCTAGAATTTAAACATGATTGGTTCTACTATTTAAGGTTCTGCACTTTTGAAATTATCAGTTCAAATTTAATACCTGTTAAAATTTTAATAGTTTTTCACGTAAATATTTAGGAAAAATGACATTGTATAGCCGCTCTCAAAATAATAGCCGGAAAAATATATTTTTTTTTGTATATATATACATTTTGTATGTTATATACAAAAATTATACATATTTTATATACTTTTTCGGCTACCGAATGCAAATAGTTTTTAACGCTGAATAAAAGTGATAATACCCCATATATTTATCCTCGATACATTCAGTTGAACCCATAGGAAAAAGCTTAGTTCTCCCTTGAACTGCTTTCGACTTGATCTATAAGTACATATGCAAAAAAACAATCTACGCTTGTACATGCATATATATATTTTTAGACTCATTATGAACCCACTGACTCTACCTATAACACATCAACATAAAAGGGAAGAGGAATATCTTACTTTGCTTTCTTGGTCTTTGTTTTGTGAGGCTGAATACTGAAGTAGCCATGAAAGAACTAAAGTACTATTGTAAGATTTGAGGTGATATGAAAAAATATGCTTAGGAAAAGGGTTAAATACTATAGGTAATGGCATGGTGTCAATGACAAATTAATGGAAGTATAATTAATGAAGAAAAGTAGAGTTACTAAAGGAAATTATATCTTGCGTTTCGTGTTATTAATTGAAAGTGGAAAACGTTATTTACCTCACTCTGTCTTTTATTAGGAACATGGAAATTAAATATTAAAATACAATGAAATTATTCGACATTTGAATAATCAATTTAATTAACCAAATTTAAGCAATACTGTAACTTTTATCATGATGTGTAGATTCTGAACTTTTACCTAGTAAATGGGTGCGTCAAGGGATTAGCTAATCCAAAAGCTGTTGGTGACAAGGAAAATTGATAAAGATTTAACGAATGGGTATTTTACATGTAACTGATTTAACTTCTATCCATTAACAATTTAATGAAAATTTCATATTAATTGCCTCACGGAGATTCTTGGAGCAACGGTAAAGTTATATCCATATGACCTGAAGGTCACGGCTCAAGATGTGGAAGGCGCCACTAATACTTGCACTAAGATAAGCTATCCACATCATACCCTTTGGGCTGCAATCCTTCCCCGGACCTTGCAATGCTATGCCCTTATTATACTGTCAGTGTGACTTAACATGCTATAGAAAGTTACTTAACTTTTATGTTACTAGTTCCAGTTATTATGAATAATTTCCAAAATTACATTTTAAATTATATGACATTTATAGGATCAGTGTATAAAAGTTAAAAACTTTAAACTCTATATAAGTTCCTCATATAGGAAAAGACTAGAATTATAGTCTAAGAAATCTTTTGTTTTCTACATTCTCTTTCTTATTTTTCCCTTGCTTTTCTAGCGGCGATACAAACATACATATTTAAGTAATTATCGTTCTATAAAACCATGATGAAAACATGTTTTTTCTTCTAGACGAATAAAAATATTAGGATTTTTTTTTACGCGGTTGATTTCTAAGATCACTTCCGGTCCGATCGAGAGAAGCAAACATGTAATATCAGGAGCTCAAATACATTCAATCTGTAAACTTAGAATGGAAGTTGGACGTATTAACACATTGAAATTAATTTACATAAGCATCATCTCTTTTCTTCAGTTGAAACTATAAACATCACAACTACAAACAAAGGGCAAAAGTCGACTACAAAGTTACGTATACAGATTGCTTGGGCAGAAGAGGTAATTCTTCAAACCAATAAAAATAGTAAAAAATATATAAGGGAAATAAACAGAGGAACCATTTTCCACTACTCTCCTCTTGGGAATATTCATTAACTTATCACACACACAGAAGGCACATCAGTGTTAAGGTTCCAGCTTCAGTGAAACCACTCTACATTGCCTGTTACGCTTGGCCGTCTTCGTAAAGACTACAGAGAAACAAGATGGGGCCCACCACGGTTGCCGGACTCTTTGCTCCCCCTTTAAGCAAGCCACTGATGACATGAATTTAATCAATAAAGATAAAAGGAGCCATATATAATATAGTGGCAAATAGTGAAAAGATAGCACTATATAAGTAACAAACAACATCTAACTAAACTCGATGAAATTGCTCGATAGACAGACAAAGAAAGCTGTCAAACTTCATATCAAGGAAACTGGGAAAATAAGAGATAAGGTTTCTTTTGCGAGCCAAAGAGAGGGAGGGATATAGGAACCTTTTATCCGCCTCAGCTCCTTACACAACGTTATGAAGTCTCCCCATTTCATGTGGCACCTTCTTATAAACCGGAGAATCTGTTCGGTCGTGAACATGGACATCCCCTCCAAATACTCTCCATTAACACCATTTTCTTTGAAAATTTGACGATAGCTGCCAAGATTTATTTCTTCTAACCATAAACCAACATCCTGGGAAAACAAGAGAGGCAACATAATGTCAGTCATTGAATAAAATGCATTCCCTCTTGAACATAGCACAGTCCTCAACCATGTATTTTTTTCTCCTTCGATTAAACAACACCTAAAACAAATGGACAGAGTTCAGAGCGCACAGGATCTATATTGCGGTGGACTCTTCAAAATCCATGCCGCACCTATGTCGACACGACATGGGTGCGGGTGTGGGTGTGGGTGTGGGTGTGCAATTCATACCGGATTTGGTCAACTTACGTTGGGTACTTTGACTACATTCTATGACCGAAAAGTTTAGATTGATTGGGTATTTGGTTTGATTTTTGGGTTGATGTCATATATATAGTTATATAAATTATGAGAATGCTTTTCTATTACGCGAGATATCTTATGAATAAAATACTACGTGTTTATAAAGACTAAAGTATTATTAGTTTTGGTTCAATAACTTTAGCTAATCGAAGTATATACTTTATATGTCGTAATATATCTCAGGCACCCATTTTGTTAAAGTGAACAAGCATGCCAACTTATCGTAGAACGCAACTTGACAGAAGAAGGGAACTCTTCGCACGCAGATTGTCTAACACTACTAAAGAAACTTTTTTCACATAATAATTACACGAGCTCAAAGCATTCAAAGTATTATCCATTCACTATTTCAGTAGGGTTTTGAAGAATATAGAAAACAGATGATCTCATAGATCAGTCACTCCGCTCCTCAAATTGGGCATTGCCCTGTCAGTCTATGGATTTGACAGTAGCCTGCAAAACGTATCTTAATACGACTATACCATTAACCCTCAGGGGTTGGCCTGGTGGCAATTGACTTGAGCCTTGGGGTTTTCTCCCTCTCAAGGTCTCAAGTTCGAAACCCACTGGGTGCAAACAATTTCTGAGGGCCATCGGACTGGGTAAAACCTGAATTAACCGTGGTGCACTTGCGGGAAACTCCTTGCCGAGGGCCTGTACACCCCAGGGAATAGTCGGGGCTCGAAGAGACTCGGACACCCGGTGCAAATAAAAAAAAAATACGACTATACCATTTTTTGGGTGTTCATTTTCTATCTCGAAGGTCACGCAGCAAGAATTGCTACATATCAGTGTATAGTTAAGCATTCCATAGTGATGAAATTCGGAAAGTGAACTGCCATGTAGCAAGGGATGAACACATAAGCATTTTGTAATAGATGTAGCTTCGGGAGTTGGGTTAACCAGTGGCCAATACAGGACAACATTAGCTTGATTATTTTGGATTTACGTGTAAAGTTGTAAATCCAACCTGTCACATAATCGTCTCGACCTCATTCAAAGGGAGTAAGGCAAATTTTCAATTTTACAGAAGAGGTAGAAAATTGTTTGCTTCCAATTCATCTACTCTTAGCACTAAAAACTGAGAGAGTGGACTAGACATTGTAAAGCATCGGTGAAATATCAAGCTAAAATGACATTCATATCACTCCAACTTAATCAGTCAATACAACATAAAGATAAATTTTTATGCAAAGCAGTAGTAGGACAAGAATGGCATAGGCTCTGTCCTGGCTCTACTGCACATGTGATTACTTGCTGATGAGATAACTTCTCAAATCTTGAAAGATGGCATTTTTCAAGAATTCAAGAATAGGTATAAATAGTAGTTACATGCTTTCCACCTTACGACTTACACCTCTCACTATAGCTCATGGATGACCAAGTACTACCAAAGATAGCAACTGACCAAGCATTATACAGTTGTTCAGAAGAGACGCAAAGTCATCTAAAAGGAGTTAAACACTCTTATAGGTGGAGTCAACGAAATAAGGACAATTTATGACACCATTTGCAAAGACAAGAAGCCTGTCGATCAGCTCTTCATTGGAAAAAATGAAACAAAAGAAGAGTGCAAAAAAGGAGTTCTAAGCTTGTGCCTGTACACTTGCTTAAGCCTCCCAGTTTCTCCTCCTCTCCCCCCAAACTCTGGAAAAAAAACTCATTTCCTGTATTAGTTAGCCTCTTGAAAGAATACCTTGTTTAATGCATTAGTTAGTCTCTCCAATGTGGCCCTCTTCAGTCGAACCCAGGTAAGTGTGCTTTTTCATTTTCTCCATCATAACAACGAATATTTTTTTCTTCCCTCTATCAAAACTAGTTGATCAATACTAAGTTTCTTAATCTTGTTAATAAAAATTGTGTCACAAACATTCGAGTTGGTAACTGATGTGAGGAGCCCTTAACAGAAGTCCTCAAACTCCACCAAGAAAAACCATTTTATATATGGTGGCCAAAGGTACATAACAAAAAGCTGAACAGAAATATGTAGCATGTCGAATACTCACCACCACGCTGCAGATAACCTAACTAAAAAAAATTTCAAAATAAAGATGGAACATGCCAGTTACCTACAGTCAGTTATAAGGTCGTGCAAAGATGCCCAGAATGAAATTAACTCAAACCTCCCACACCTCAGAGATTCAAAGAATTCACAGCGAAATCGCACAGAGTCTGTGGATTTTTTTTCTTCTTTTTTCTAAGAAGATGAATTCCAACGAATGGGACTTGCCAATCGCCCACAGTCGGGTACATGATCTTGTGAGGGCTAGATCTAAACCTATGAACTTTGCTAACCATTGGTAATTCCTATTTACACCGCTTAACAACGTAAGCGCACCGATGGTCTTCCCTAGTTCAAAAGTAGAGGAACGTATGACGATTTTAGCCCCTACCCAAATCTATAACAATCTGTCCGAAACATCAACTATGTTCTGCTGTGCCACTAGTTTTCTCTCTCCTTGCTTTTCCTTTTCACTTATTTCTTTGTACTGTTCTCATTATACCCTTTGTTAATCTTCTCATATCTTCCTATTGATCTTAGTATCACTACTGTAATTAAGTTCATGAAAGACTGACTAAAATACTTTTCAAATAATCACACTCTTGAGCTCCTCATTTTCGATCTAATCCCTCACCTAGTGACCTAGAGTATAATCCTTATAAATTCCATCCATTGTTCTGGGCAACTTTTTAAATTTTTCTTTTGATAGCTAAGAAATTCCCCCGGGCCAGTAGCGCATGTTTCGGAACTTGGTGGATAATGGGTCTGTCTATCTATCTTTCTCCACTTAAATACTAGATTTTTGTCTTCTGCAAGGTTCGAACCCCTGACATGCGCCTCACCTACATACCACATGTTGCTCTCTTACCACTGGACCAAAGCACTGGGGGTTGTTCTGGGCAACTTTTACCTGCAGGGTTTCTAGTCCCTATAGCCATAGCCATTGAAAAGAAGCTTCAAACACTATACAGACATATGCCCCACCTCAAAACTCCAACACCAGAGACAGGTGATTAAAAAGCACTTTTTTTAACCACCCACACCCACAAAATTCATATAATCAAGAAAATTATCATACTACCTACTGCATCCAAGGGTGCGGCCTAGTGGTCAATGAATAGGAGAACTATGTATTTCTTCTCATCTTGGTAAGCCTTGGAAGGCAGAGCTAGCCGGTACTTGTACCTGTGTAGTTGTGCTGGTGCGAGGCAGTAGGTACCCATGGAATAGTCGAGATAGCCATAAAAGAAATTAACATACTACCCAACTCCTAGCAATATCCAAAACACAATGGAATATCAAGAGAAAAAAACAATCTAACATCAGAAATGAGAAAACCCCAATTACAAAAATAACCAATATAAAAGCACCACCATATACTGTAATCAATTAACAGTAAACTCACAAGATCTACTAGTACTACTAATGTAATTACAATCAATTTAAAGACAATAAAAACGTCAACTGGAAAGAAGAAAAACAAAACAAGTACCTCAACTGTCCAAATGAAGAAATCAAGTGGTTCAGGTGCCTTTTCTTTGCTTATCATCTCTCAATATCAGTACAATTTTAATTGAATTTCCCTAAACAGAAAATATATATATAGTAGATCATAAAATATATTATAATTCAAACCCCAATAATAGCAACAAAACAATTAGCTACCTGTAATTACTGTGTTGATTAGGGTTTTGAATTGCTACATTTAGGGTGAGTTTGTACTGAGGAGAAAGAGAGAATTTTCAGTCGCTTTTTACTTTAGTTTAGTACTTTAATAAGTCTACCGCAACAAGCTTTCTTTTTTCATAACTATGTGGGGCCGACATGGACCCCACTTGTTGATATTAGTTAGTTGCTGAATTATATGTTTGTGTCGTTCGCTTATGCTTCCACGCGACTTTTCTGTGAGAATTTAGCACGTGTGTATTCTTAAATAGCAAATCAGTATAGTGTGCTTTATATTCCCTTTATAATTTTCAAATTAAAAAAATAATCTTTTTAGATTTTTTATACGTCAAAAAACATAGATGTTTTCTGTAAAAATAAATCTCTCATATATAAAAAAAAAAGTAGGATCATAAAATTAAAAATAAACTTGTAAAGAGCCACAAAATCAATCGATATTTTACTTTGTTGGGTTGTAAGGTCCCAAGATACTCTTAACATGATATGATATTGTTTGCTTTGAACCAAACTCGTACGATTTTTCTGAGATTCAATGTAGGTGTCTGCTAGCTTCTTTTTGTGTGCGCGTCCCCAAGCTCGCAAGGGTAAGCAAGCACCATCACTCAAACATCGAAATACTCGTCCCTTGTCCTGCCGAACTTGTATTATAATACAAGTTGTTGGGCTAAAACAGTCCAAAAATACTCTTTACATATTGAGATATTTTTTTCCAAAAGGTCTTATACAATTAAGAAATTCATAGGCTCTCAATATTTTCAGTTTTATTCGCACATCTAATATACTTGAATCTAAGTTGCTGAAAATGCAATGAACTGAACACAAATCATTCTTGGCAATTATGCCTAGAAATTTTGCTAGGATAATTGCAAAGTTATCAATATCCAACAAGTATTAAAATAATTAGACAAGTATCAGTATCCCATACTAAAAGATCACAAAGATACGTACTATGAACTTAGACAATTATGCAGTAATATCCCAACAAAATAATTTTCTATAATTAAGTAGGATGAGAAAGGTCAAAAAATAAAAGACGAGAGCATCAAATCATCTCATACAACTGATCTGAATTATTTTTAAATATATTAAGGATAAAGTTTCATTTCAATAATAGAAGAAAACCACATCACATCCACAAGTTTTTTATTTATATATTATGTACATAAATATACTGTGGTGTGATATTTTATGAATTAAAAGGATAGTTGGGGATTAATATTTTTCTTCCCAAAATATTACACCAACTTAATTGGTGTTCATAGTCATACTCATACACCTTGCATCTATTTGATGTATCATCACATGGTCATTATGTAACTCTTCGAACAGGGGCGGACCTACGTTGGGGGAGGGGATTTACCGGAACCTGTTAGCCTCGACAAAAACTGTATATAAATTTCATATATATATTTATATATACAGTGAGGATCCCTTAAATATTTTACGCGGCCTCTTAAAAGAACAAAAATTGGACAAAGACGTTGGTTTGTAGGAGTGCTTAAGTACCTACACTCTCTTGATGACTCAGGTTCAAATCTGGGCTCCTACAACTTATATTTTTTTATTTTATTTTTAAAGTGGTGCCCCCATGACGAGGCCAATGTGTATAAGATTTTCCTGCTCGTACTTTGTCAAATTCTAGTATAGTTTATGATATCGTCCCACAGAGATTGGAACATCTATGCTACAGACTTTTAATATTTCAACTACTATTTGAGAGAATCAGATTGATGAAAAGTTTGTGAAATTAAAACTTATTAAATACTTAACAAAATTAAACAACTTTCGAAAGATTTGTGATTTAAAAGAGTTGGGAATCGTTGAATTCACTTGATAATATATTATAATAAAATCTCACTTTCTATATGTATTTCTCTAAAGGATAATTGCTTATTGCTAATACAATTATATCTTATCTCACCAAGAATTAATCAACTAATAACACTCCGTGAGGTTATGTAATTAATTGAGTTAAAACTGGTGACGGTTAAATCGAAATATCTTCTGGTCTGAATTGTGCTAAAGATAGTAAAAACTTCGTGAGAATATTTTTACTAAATCAATACTCCTGCGACTATAATTCCTCCGTGAGAATTAAAATTGAGGTAAGCAAGATTACAGACTTTTAATAATAGCTTACTAATAATTACTCTCACTTCACTATTTTATTCAACAGTTACTATATATTAATTTTGCTCCGTGAGAATTACAAAATTAATATAAGAGTAACTTAAAGATAAAATATATAGAAGTGCTAACAATAATTAGTTAAAAACTATTATTATAGCACAATATAAAATATAAATAGAAAGTTCCAAACCAAGAATGTATTAAAACTGAGATATATATATATATATATATATATATATATATATATATATATATATATATATATATATATATATATATATATATATATATATATATATATATATATATATATATATATATATATCCCAACAAAAAAACATTACTCCATTATGAAGTAAGAAAGAACCTAGTTTAGAAATATGAAGAATTGGTACAAAGATATTATTTTTCACAAAAGGATAACTACTAGGACTTAGGAATATTAAAGACAAAATAGAGACCAAGAATAGTTGTTCTCTGCTCAAGACTCAATGTCTTCTCTTCAAAATTCACACTTTATTTATAGAGTTTTCTTGCCTAAGGTTCTCCATAGTTGCAACTATGGAAATTGTAATTGCAACTATGAAAATTGTAGGTGCAACTATAACTTTGCCAAATGAGTTTCATTCTGCAGAGGAAGAACCATAGTTTCAACTATACTTTGCTAGTTGCAACTATGTAATTTGCTTTATGAATTCCAATTGTCATTGCCGCAACTATGGTGTTATTTTTGCTTCTTCATTCCCGGTTGACTACTCAATTCTCACTCTTTTTTGCTTCTTTTCTTTACTTTTCATACGCTCTTCCTCTTGCAAAGTATGTTAGAAAATATGGGAGAACATGGTATATTTATTCATGTTTTATTTAAAATCTTTAATATTTAACATATAAAAATATATGAATAAATTATACCCATCAAATTCCCCCACACTTGAATCTTTGCTTGTCCTCGAGGAAAAGCGTTTCTACTAATAATTGTTTTTTTTTGGTAACATTTTCTTCAAAATGTTGGTCTTTGTAGGATAGAAAATTTATTCAAAATAACTTCCTTCATCATGCCAAATGATTAATCTTTTAAGCTTCACCAATTCTTTTACCTTGCTTCTGATTTTACTTTTGAAAAAACAAAATTTGCATTCTTTCCTCTTGAATCTTTCGGAATTGATAACTTTATGATCACAAGGCTTGAATATCACAATTGTTCGTCCATAGTCTTGCTCTTCATGTTAATCTCCACTAATGTAGATTCAACACTGATTTTTGAAATCTATTTAGGACTTTGTTTTGGCTTATAATGTCAAGCTTCAAGCTGGTAGGATAAAGATATTTTTGTAGTGACTTTTCTTCTTCCAGCTTGGAGCAAAAGTTCCTTGATACTAATTATTCCATCTTTTTTTTCCCCAGTATTTTTGCATTTTTTTTTCTTTTTTGCTTTATTTTTATAAAGAGATATAAGAATATACACACACTTATATATTATATCTCTCTCTTTTTCCTTTTCTTTTTCTTTTTCTTTGTTCTTTTCTGTTTCATGCCTTGCACGGTCTTTCTTCTCTTTTTCTAACAAACATTACTTATCATGGCTAGAAGAAGTAATAATTGTAGTAGTAATATACATCTCTTTTTTTTTCCTTCTTTTTGGGAGTTATAGACCAGGGTGTTTTTTAAAACAAAAATAGGATAATGGCTCAAAGATAGGTTCTAAGAGGTAAAAGCTTTATTTTTTTTCTTGGAGAGAATAAACTAAAAGAGGCTAAAAGGTGTATCAAAGAAAGCCTAGTTTCATCTTTCAAGAATCAGTGTCATCCATTATTTCGCCTCAAAGAACATTTAGAGCAAGTTCTAGAAAAATTATTGAGTATACCTTCTTGTGATAATAACTTTTCTCAATTCCTTTGATCTCGCGAGTTGGAGACGCTAGTTTTTGCCTTCATAAATTAAAGTCATGGACATGGAATTGATATGATAATGAAAAAAGACTTAATATTTGTGCACAATAGAAAAAATTTATTTTACTAATTAAAAACCTACAACGACACAATCATTTAAGAAGAAGAAAAAATTATTATAACATTATACAATATATATATATATATAGAGAGAGAGAGAGAGAGAAATACATAAAGTACTAAAGAAATTTTGAAAAAATAAATTAAAAATCTTTTTAGCTTTCAAATTTACAGTCACAGAAGAAAGCTTGAAAGAAACTGTGACCACACATATTCTATGTGTAATAGACTGGATTAATTTAACACCTTAACAGTCATAGGGTCCGGGATTTGATATAAACCAGAAAATTTACTTGAGCCAATAATTAATTTACACAATTAGATGGTTAACCCAACCAGTAACTTAGACATACCGACCACCATGGAATTACTCCTATATAGATGGCTTTGTTTTTGTAGAGGCCTTCATGGGATGTCCTAGTTGTACAATAATCTGGATATTAACCAGATCAATTGGTTAAGCATTTATTTATGCAAATTATATTGGGCTTATGAGGCTCCATTGCTTTACCCTCAATGGCTACGGGTAAGGAAATTGTAGTTCTAAGTTTAATGTCGTCAGCTCGACTTATTAACAGCGCAATGTATTAGGCTATCAAGGTTACCGATGGTTGTTGCTCAAAATGTCGTGCAAAATATAACTTTAACCTGTGACCATTTACCTTAAATTTGTCTCTTCCATTGATCTGTTGAATTTCAATTGCCATATTTTTGTCGGATCAAATTGTCATGCCATATTTTTGTTTTTTCTTTGAATATTTTGGCATTTTCATAAGCTTCCAACCTTATTTCTTCCAATTCATTAACCTGAAAAAATCTCTTTTTACCAGCAGAGGTTAATTCAAAGTTTAATACTTTCAGTGCCCAAAAAGCTTTGTGTTCTAACTCAATTGGCAAATGGCAAGCCTTTCCAAAGACTAATTTATATGGGGATGTTCCAATTGGCGTTTTGAACGTCGTTCGGTATGCCCATAATGCATCATCTAATTTTAAAGACCAGTCTTTTCTTGAAATTCCAACCGTCTTTTCAAGAATTCTTTTTAGCTCACGGTTTGAAACTTCAACTTGCTCATGTGTTTGAGCATGATATGGTGTTTCAATTTTATGAGTCACTCCATATTTCGATAGCAAAGCAGAAAATTGTCTATTCATGAAATGAGTTCCTTGATCACTAATGATGACTCGAGGTGTGCCAAATCTAGTAAAAATATTTTTTCTAAGAAAACTACACACTGTATGAGCATCATTTTTCCTTGTGGGGATGGCTTCAACCCATCTTGATACATAATCCGCAGCCACAGGGATATATTCAAATGAATGATAAGAAGGAAACGGACCCATGAAATCTATTCCCCAAACATCAAATATTTCACATACATGTATTGATTGTAATGGCATCTCATCTCTCTTAGTGATATTACCTATTTTCTGACACCTGTCACATTGTGCAACATATGCTTGAGCATCTTTGAAGAGTGTTGGCCAGAAAAATCCGGCCTCCAATACTTTAAATGCCATACGGTTTGCAGCATAATGACCTCCAATTTCTCCATCATGATAGTGTTACAAAATTTTGGTCATCTCCTCTTCAGGTACACACCTCCTAATGATATTATCTGCACAAATTTTGAACAAGTAAGGTTCATTCCACAAATAATACTTAGTATCAGAAATAAGTTTTTTTCTCTGCTGGTAAGAGAGATCTTGGGGTGTCCATCTTCCAACGAAGTAGTTAGCAATATCTGCGAACCAGGGTGGTTGAGTCACAATAGAGTCAACTGAAAAAATGTGTTCATCAGAAAATTCTTCTTTTATCTCGCTGAACTCAAGGGGAGGGTCTTCTAGTCTAGACAAATGGTCAGCTACCTGATTCTCTGTTCCTTTTTTATCTTTTATCTCAAGGTCAAATTCTTGCATAAATAAAATCCATCTTAACAATCTAGGTCGAACATCTTTTTTGGCTAAGAGGTATTTTAAAGCTGCATGGTCAGTAAAAACAGTCACCTTTGTTCCTATCAAATAAGAACAAAATTTATCAAATGCAAATACTACCGCCAGTAACTCTTTTTCTGTTGTGGCATAATTCAATTGAGCCTCATTTAGTGTTTTACTGGCATAGTAAATGGGACGAAAAATCTTATCCTTTCTTTGGCCTAAAACAGCTCCAACACTCGTATCACTAGCATCACACATAACCTCAAAAGGTTGACTCCAATCAGGGGACACAACTACGGGGGCAGTTAATAATTTCTCCTTAAGGGTATTAAAAGCTATCATACAATCACCTGAAAAATCAAACTTAATATCTTTCGTCAAGAGGTTAGTCAGAGGTTTTGAAATCTTTGAAAAATCCTTTATGAACCGTCTGTAAAAACATGCATGACCTAGAAAGCTTCTAATGCCTTTAACAGTTGTGGGAGGGGGTAATCCTGCTATAAGATTAATTTTAGCCTTATCAACTTCTATCCCATTAGTAGTGATTTTATGTCCTAAAATAATTCTCTCTGTAACCATAAAATGACATTTTTCCCAATTCAGAATCAAGTTTGTCTCTTCACATCTCTTAAGAACTAAAGTCAAGTAGTAAAGACATTCTTCAAATGTTTTGCCAAAGAGTGTGAAATCATCCATAAAAATTTCAAGAAATTTTTCAGTCATGTCAGAAAAAATTGCTGACATGCAACGCTGAAATGTAGCAAGGGCGTTGGACAAACCAAATGGCATTCTCCTGTATGCATATGTTCCATGAGAACATGTGAAAGTTGTCTTATCATGATCTTCATATGCAATTGGTATTTGGTTATATCTTGTGTAAGCACGTGATTTTTGCCCTATGAAATAATTACTCCCAAAAATTGAAAATAAAATGATTTTCCTTGGTGTGCAATTTTGAAAATGTTTATGACATTTTTTGATAATTATTTGTATTTGTCCATGCATGTTTATTTGTTAAATTAATAAAAAATACAAAAATATGTCGCATTTTAATTTAGGATTTAATTCTATAATTATAAATAATTAAGTTTGTTTTACAAGAATGAAAATTACAAAAATATGCATCGTTTGCATTTTTAGCATTCAATGTCAGATTGTGCAATTTTGTTTTAATAAGTGTTTAATTATGTATGATATTTGTCGCTAGGAATTAATTAGTATTTTTTATAAGTTAATTTGGTTTATAATTTAATTTAGAATGTTAGTTTTATTAATTAGAAGGTAAAAGAAAATAGAGCAAAAAATATAAAGAAAATCGGAATTGGGCCTCTTCTTCAAATTCAAACCACAGGCCCCAAAAAATACCCAACCTTCCCATGACCAGGTCCATTTCAACACGGGTCGACCTGGTCCGCCCCATAACCCCAAATGACCTAACCCCTCCTAATCTTCATTTCATTTCCTAACCCTAAAACTAAACCCATCCGCCCCCCCCCTCTCTTTCTCTCCATCTTCTCCAAGCTTCCAAGCTCACAACCATGGCTGCCTTTTCTCCTTCACCATCTCCAAAATTCCAGAACACACACATACCCTCCCTCATCACCATAACTGACCAGAAAACACACACACACTGAAACCCAACTGAAAACGTTCAAAAATCGCCCAGAAGTTCTGTCCGGGGTGAGGTCCGTTCGAGTTCGTCGTTGGTCAGTCGTTGTTCGTGGTTCCGGTCTGGTTTGAGCTCCCATGGCTGCATTCTTCGTCGAGCTCCATGTTTGACGCCGCCATGAACGACCACTTCCATCTTCGAGCTCCAGCCATGGACGTGGGGTTTGCTTCATCTTCTCCACCAACGAACCTTCCCACCTCGTTTCTACTGCTTCTTCTACGTCCAAACAGACCCCGTCGCTGCTGCCTCATCTTCTTCGTCTCCGTCGAGCAGCTGCTTCAAAACCAAGCTGCTTCCGCTGCTCCTGTTGCATCCAGCCAAGACGTCGAGCAGCTGCTTCCGCTGCTCCTACTGCATCCAGCCAAGACGTCGAGCAGCTGCTTCAAAACCAAACCCCATCGCTGCTGCTTCACTTTTTGTTTTCGTCGCCTTCAGTCCAAAACCAAAATGAGACCTTACGATTTCGTTTGTTCGAGTTTTGGTCGGGGTCATCGAAACAGTTCATACGAAGTCGAGGTCCGGATTGTTAAAGGTTTTAATGTTCGTCTCATCTTCCTTTCTCATTTTATGATCTGTATGTGAGTAAGATAAGAGCCGCTAAAATCTGTTTAAATATTATGGGTTAAGGAGTTTGAATCGTTCTTGGATTGAATCTTGGTTGTAAGAAATTCGTTGAATTCTGTTTAGTCGAATTTAAGTTTGATTGGTTTGTCATTCGTGGTTATTAGTTGTAGAATGTATAGTATCTTTGTTAATATTGAGTTGGTTCGTATAATTTCGTTTTATGTATTGTTTGGTTTCCTGCTCTTTGTTGTTCATCATATGATTTCAGTTTGCATTTTCAATTCAGTTAATTGTGATTCATGTTGTTTCAGTTTACTTTTGTTGTTAATATTGTTGTCTCCTTGCTCATTCATTTTTGTCTAAGTTAACCAGGATTGGTTTCCAATATGGTTAACTTATTCCCATTAATTTGATGTTGTATGATTCAATCTGTGTTCATGGGATTTGTTGTTTGAATTTGTTTAGAAATTGGTTATATTTGCTGTATTTTGGTTGGAATTGATTAGGTGAATTGGTTATAGCTGATGGGGGTAGATTGGTAAATTGCAGTACGTTCACGGGTAAAATGGTAATTTCAGTAAGGTCGGAGGGGTATTTTTGGAATTGAACATTTGAACAATTATTTAATCTGAGTGCATTGTCCACTAGGCATTAACAATATTAAAATAATACATTGTGGGGGACAAGACATAAATTAGTGGGGAGATGATATAATTGTTTAATATAGTAGGGGACAAGACATAATGTAGTGGGGGAAATAATGTAATTATTTAAGTTAAGTATGGGGGACAAGACATAATGGGTTGGGAATAATTCTTTAGTTTAATATAGTGGGGGACAAGACACAAAATAGTGGGGAATAATTCATTTGTTTAAGGTAGTGAGAAACAAAGCATGCAATGATGGGAATATTTCGAGGAGTGGTTCAAGACAAGAGTCTTGTTATAAATAGAGTCATTCTTTGACACAAAAGGAGGACTTGGACTTAGAGAGAAAAAAGGAAGAAACTTTAGAAGAAGAAACAAAAAAAAAAGTTGAGAGTGTGACTGAATTTTGAGAAATCAGAATTAGAGAGCAAAAGAGAAAAACAAGTTGAACTTTACTTGAATAAATTTCCGTTTGCCTTTCCTTGAGTGTTATTTAAAATCAGTAAACTACTGCATCTTGTATCCGTCTCTCTTCTGCTTTGACTGCGATTGCATTCCGGTACTGCTGGTTTTTCAATCTGTTGCTGGGTTATTCTACTGATTTTTACTGGTTTTGCTGTGTTGCTGAACCTGTTGTTTCTGTGTATTTACACTACTGCTGCTTCTACTAATCTTCATCTTCTTTCCTTGCTTTCCAAATACCAGGTACACAAACTGATACACTGGTTCATCTTGTAAGCTACTCGAAGCAAGAATGCAAAAAATGAGAAAGATTTGAAGTTGTAGTTTAATGTAGTCTTTTCTTTCTTTTTGTATGTAGAACATTCTATGTGTTGCCCATGTAAACTCTTTAAACGTCTCACTTTCGAAACTTAACTATAATAACTCGAAAGTATGTAAATAAAGTAGGACCTTTTCTTCATTTATTTTAGAGAAAAACGAAAAATAGAACATGTAGTCATTCTAAGATTATCCTTTTTAAAAAAAAATAATGAGACGAGCCTCGCCAAATAAAAATGCAAATTGCGGGGCCCTCAATAATTGGTCATAATAAATACTTAGAATTTGGGATGGACTGTTTAGTGAATTTCACTGCCTTCCCCAAAGGTAATAACACGTTAGACTCTTTAGACGCGATTTAATTAAATTACATTTCTTGAACTCGGGTGCACATTTATGTGACCCAAATCCAAATCTCAACGGAGTCGAAATGTGTCTCTAATCACGGGTACATTGATTGTGACGTGGTTCGAGATGCGTGTCCATGACGTTGCAAATTCCTTTTTAAAAAAATAAGAATGAGATGAGCCTCGCCGAATAAAAATACAAAATTGCGGGGCCCTCAGTAAATATTTGCTTTAAAATTGCTTAGACTTCGGGATGGACCGTTTAGCAAAATCTCACGGCCCTACCCAAAGTAAATGATACGCTAGTCGCTTTAGGCGCGCCTTTAATAATTTAATTTTCTTAAAACTTGGGTGCACATTTATGTGACCCAAATCCAAATCTCAACAGATTTGAAATGTGCCAACAATCACGGGTGCATTGATGTGACGTGGTTGGAGATGTATTTCCATGATATTGCAATTCTTGATAAAAAATATATAATAATAATGACAAAAGCGGTTAAAAGTTAAAACTTGCATATGAGCTCATAATTGTATAAAATCAGATAAACAAGCCGAATATGACAGTTGAGCGACCGTGCTAGAACCACGGAACTCGGGAATGCCTAACACCTTCTCCCGGGTTAACAGAATTCCTTATCCGGATTTTTGGTTCGCGGACTGTAATACAGAGTCATTCTTTTCCTCGATTCGGGATTAAACCGGTGACTTGGGACACCCTAAATCTCCCAAGTGGCGACTCTGAAATAAATAAACAAATCCCGTTTTGATTGTCCTTTAATTGGAAAAACTCCTTCACCCCTCGCGGGGGCGGAAAAAGGAGGTGTGCCAGCTCTGGCGACTCTGCTGGGGACACGGGACCCAGAATCTCTGGTTCAGGGTTCAAGAATTCGAGCTTAGAATAATTGTTGTATTTGGCTTTATTTATTATCTGATTTTTATTATATGATTGGGCTTAAATGTGCAAAATGATGTTTTTTACCGCTTTGATATTATTTGAACTGTATATATAAACTGTGCCGAAACCTTCTCTTCTCTCTCTTGAGGAGTGCACGTTGGTCGTGACTTCTTTCTGTTAGTGTCATATCCCAAAATAGAACGCGGATTCGGAGGAGTTGCAAAACCGGATGGCCTTTTGGTTACCGGTGCGCAGCTCCCATCCTCGGCTCGAGTTGTCCGCTCGTGTAAGCCAGGTCTAGAACAATAAACCCAGGTTTTGAACCTAGAATAACTTAGCTTCATATCGGATCCCTAGTAGGAACGTTTGTTTGCATCATGTGCATTTGACTTTGGAGGCTCAACACAGGGGTTGGGTCTGTCTAGGACAGGTGTACCAAAAAATGAAAATGACCATCCTGATGCATCTTACTTGCTGCTACTTGTGTATTTATTTGATTCGGACTTGTGTGTTGACCAGCTTTTGAATATCAGGAATATTGTGAAATTGAGGGGGGGGGGAATAGCGGTTAGGGAATTAACTGTTTATTTTGGAAAAAAACCAATGACCAAATACTGTCGAAACTCTGCCGTAATTTTGAGAAAATGGAAAAAATGTTTTATTAGTTTGTTTTACTAAAAGCAAAGGAAAAATAGAAGAAAAAAAGAGTCGTTATTCTGTCTTGTTTTCAAAAAATAGAAAAGGAAAATAGTTGGTCTTGCCATGAAAAATGAATAAAGTCTTGTTTTATTTTGCCCAAAAAAGAAAAATGAAAAGAGTCGTGCTTTGAAAGTGGTTTTGTTATTTGTTTATGAAATGCCAAAAATGAAAATGAAAAAGAGTCTTGTTTTAAAAAAATAATAATAATAATAATAATAATAATAATATAGTTTGTTTTATTCCCGAACTACGCGGGTTTGATTCTCACCGGATGTGAGATACGTAGGCAACCTTAATCGGGTCCAACCTCCCCTTTTGCTAAAATAGCCAAAAAATATGTCAAATTTTAATTTCATCATAAAGAAGTCGAGTGACGCTGTTTTGTCAAAACATAGCCGAATGTTTCCGAAAGGGACGTCGGAAGGCTAACTTTGCATAAACAACCACCTTTGGGTCATGTTTTAGATTTGGTCTAGTTGACCCACACAGCCTTAAAAATCTTCGTCCCCGAGGCGTTGAAAGGCCGTGTTTGTAATATTGAGTTTTCTATTTTAAAAAACAATAAAAAGTGTCATAAATAAGTTGGGTGATGCTGTTTTTGTCAAAAATAGCCGAATGTTCCCGAAAGGGACGCCGGAAGTCTGACTTTGTATAAACAGCCACCTTGGGTCATTTTTTAGGATTCTGGCCGGTTAGCTAACGCAGCTTTAAAATCTTTGTCCCCGAGACACTGAAAGGCTGTGTTTGCAACACCAGGTCTTTTATTTTAATTTTTTTTATAAAAAAAAAAAGAGTCAGCGGTCAGGTGAATACCGTTTGGATTTTTGGTCAAAATAAGTTGAGCCAGCTTCGGCAGTGTCTTAAACCGTTCTTGCCGGAATAGCCTTAGAGTATCTTTCAGTTGTCGAAAGACTATTTTCGTAAAAGAACGGACAAGTTTGTAAAGTGTCATAAAAATAATCCTTCCCGGCCTCAAAATTCATTGGGAAGGGGCCACGTTTGCAAAAACAACCATTTGGTTAAAATTAGCAAATAGGGAAAGGAATCTGGCCGTTTGTTTTTGAGTTTGTAATTCTTTTGATTAGGGTGTAGTATGTTTTGATTTTCAAGTATGTAGGTCGTTCTTTCGTCAAAATCTGTTAATATGGTCAGTTTTTAAACCGTTGTAATCATGTTTGTTCTATTATGAAAAAAAAATATTTTATTGTTGTTTATCCTTTTTAGTCCGAACTACGCAAGGTCTGATTCATGCGGGGTCATGATACGTAGGCAATCTCCATAAGATTCGACCACAACAAAAAAATGAAAAAAAAATCGAAAAAAGAAAGAAAAATGAAAAAAGAGAAGAGAAAAACAAAAGGAAAAAGATGTTGTTAATAATGAGGACCGACTGAGTCCATTCTAACCTGTTTTGTTTTGAATCGCAAAGAAAGTTAAGGAGATTGGTTTGTGGTAAGCCGGAAACACAAGATCCAGGAAAGCCTGATTGTAATCCAAGACAATGACACCCAGAATATCACGCAAAATCCTTTACCTGCACATCATGATGCACACTTTGTGGGGATGAGGCCTGATGACAGGGAGCACTCGAATCCTATTGGAAACTTGTTGACCAAGGTTGATGATATTGAAGTTGGTAATGGTCTTGGCAATATTGATGCGAAGCTCAGTGGCTAAGATGCCAGGTTTGATAAGTGGGAGGACGCTCCGTTCCTTGGTTAGCAAGAGAGAAGTTTTTAGTGGCTTATTTTGTTGTCATTTCCGGTGTCCGGATTATTCTTAGGGTTGTAATCCGGATATTGTCTTGTGTCAAACTTTTTATCTTTCCATTTTTGTCATAGCGGTTTGTTTAGTTTTGTCCAGGTTGTTTCGGGATTTTATTCTGGTTTGTTTTGTTTGTTTTGTTATTCAAACCATTTCACCGTTAGTCTAATGCAAAATCTGGTCTTTTATTATTTCCAGTCATCTTTTTGTTTAGTTCTTTTCTCGTTTTGTTCAGCGCCAATTCTAGTGACATGACATGCGCACACGGTTTGGGCCTAATCTTAAAAGTTAATCATAAAACCATTGAGAGGTGATCGGAACATTTAAAGGAAATAAGGACGGTTTGAGATTATTCGGAGCTCGAGTCATGTGGAACTGGGGCAAGTAAAACATAAGAAAAACCGTTAAAGGCAAGATTCGTCAAATTGACATGAGGGTCGTTCATAATAATGAGAGTGGGAGTGTTGCCCAACGGTGCTTTAGAGATGACAAATGAAAAAAGCAAATGTGTGAATATAATTGTCAAGTCCAGCACCGTCAGAAGAGGCTACAAATCTTTGTTTAATTGTGTTGTTTGCACTTGGCATGTTTTGAAGACTGGAATGACGAAGGCATTTTGTTCTGCTACGTAAACACTTTATCCTTCGTTACCCTTTTTGAGCCTTATTTATTTTCTTTCATACCCCTCGTTCGGAATCAGTAGCAAAGGTTAGAAACACAAACGTGGAAGAAAAAGAAAAAGAAAAAAAAAGGAAAAGAAAGCAACAAAAACAACAAAAAACAACAAAAGAGAAAAAAAACAAAAGAAAGTCAGAAGAAAACAAAGGAATTGGGAACTACGTTTGACCTGATTCCTCAAAGAGGATACGTAGGTGTCTCACGGCTCGGTCATAGTGTAACAAAAAATTAAAAAAAAATAAATAATAAAAATCCCCAAGCAAGAAACTGGGGCAAGGGTTGCGCTTGTTGTAAACAAATATGATTCCGAAGGTTGTAATTTTGAACCCCAAATTGATTTGTTTTTTAGCCTTTAAAACCCTTTCCTTCTAGCCTATCCAAAATCTCACATTACGGTCCAAAGAAAGACCTTCTGATCAGTCTTCAAAAGATGCCAAGTTAGACAAATGAGAGTCTTACCGGTGAACATAACACTCTGTTCCACAGCAGAAAGGACTTTAATCCCCAGCAAAGAGAATCATACCGGCAACACTCCAAATCCCCAGCTGGAAAGTGATACAAATAAGAGAGTCTTATCGGTGAAAATCTTTACGGACACCATAAGGCGATGAAAGCTGAGAGAAAAACCAAAATGAGAGAGGCTTGATAGTGAAAACCCTTCGGGCACTACAAGTCGAATAAGATTGAGAATCAGATGGGGAATCGCCAAGTGAAGATCTTGAAAGACAATTGACGGCAGAGGATAGGCCACGTGTGCATGTCATGATTATTAGAGTCGGTATCTGCGTTTGATAGGCTTTTATTTATAGTTTCTCTTGTTAAAGAGTCATCTTTTTCCTTTGTCTTTTATTCGGTTCCCTTTTTGTTTATCTTTCCCCTTTCATAGAAAAATTCCCCAGTAGAGTCTGTTTGGTCAGAACAAGTGAGAAATGACTTCAAAATCTGTCATCAGCTTTCCAATTATGCAAGACCAGATCTGATTGGAACATCCAAATGGTCTAAGTCAGGAAGGAACAAGCGCGAGGCCAGTGTCAAGAAAGATATCCCCCGCAAAAGGAGATTGACAAAAGGATGGGCGAGTGTCAAAAAGGATATCCCCGCCGAAATCAAAGGTTATTAAAACTCAAGGCCAAGTCCCATGGACAAAGCAAGGAGAGCAATGAGCATGATTTGGGAAATTCATACGAGACTAAAAGGTCGGGGAAATGCCAGTTTCTGAGCTATGCCACAAAAGAAGAGGGATTATCCCCAGCAAATAATATCATCCCCAACAAGTTTTGGAACACAGAGCAGGGAAGGAGAAAGGGAAAAGTCATCCCAGTAGGAGTATCACAACCAACCACCGCGTTTTAAACTAACAAATTTTGTTTGATTTGAAGCAGGTAAAGGAAATGGCATTGATGAGGGAAATGCATGCACCAGTCACAAGTCAGGCACCAGTCTCAAGGGAAGTGGTCTTTGAACCAGTGTTACCCCCAGCATAATAAGTTTTAACGAAGGAAGTTGTTCCCCAGCGGACAGAACAAAAGGATGAAACTTGTGCTCGGAAAAAGCAAAAGGCCAGTGTCATTCCCAGCAGCCTTCCGAAGAGTGAAGCACTAGTTTTGAAGGAATCAAAATCTCCCAGCAGTGTTATCCTCGACAGCGTTATCCCCAGCTGATAACATTTTATCCCCCCAACAGGTAAGTAAATAATTCCCCAGCAGTATTATCCCCAGCAGTTTCGAGGGAAGACAACACAAGTTTTAAGGACAGCAGTTCTGTAAGAAGGTAATTCAGGAAGAAGGAAATGGTTCACGCATAGGAGACGCACTTCCTAAATTAAGATTTCATTCATATGAGACGCACTTCCTAGTTTAAAATCATTAAAGTTTCACCCATATGAGACGCACTTCCTAAGTTTATTTTTACCCCAAGAGACGCACTTCCTAAGTTTATTTCTACCCAAAGGAGACGCACTTCCTAAATTAAGATTTCATTCATAGGAGACGCACTTCCTAGTTTAAAATCATTAAAGTTTCACCCATAGGAGACGCACTTCCTAAGTTTATTTTTACCCCAGGAGACGCACTTCCTAAGTTTATTTTAGCCATAGGAGACGCACTTCCTAAGTTTATTTTCATGCATAGGAGACGCATTTCCTAAATTAAAGTTTCACCCATAGGAGACGCACTTCCTAAGTTTATTTTTACCCCAGGAGACGCACTTCCTAAGTTTATTTTACCCATAAGAGACGCACTTCCTAAGTTTATTTTCATGCATAGGAGACGCATTTCCTAAATTAAAGTTTCACCCATAGGAGACGCACTTCCTAAATTAAGATTTCGTGCATAGGAGACGCATTTCCTAAATTAAGATCTCATTCATAGGAGACTCACTTCCTAGTTTAAAATCATTAAAGTTTTACTCATAGGAGACGCACTTCCTAAGTATTTTTACCCCATAGGAGACGCACTTCCTAAGTTTATTTTTACCCCTAGGAGACGCACTTCCTAAGTTTATTTTTACCCCTAGGAGACGCACTTCCTAAGTTTAATTTCATGCATAGGAGACGCACTTCCTAAATTAAGATTTCATGCATAGGAGACGCACTTTCTAAATTAAGATTTCATTCATAGGAGACGCACTTCCTAGTTTAAACTCATTAAAGTTTTACCCATAGGAGACGCACTTCCTAAGTTTATTTTTACCCCTAGGAGACGCACTTCCTAAGTTTATTTTTACCCATAGAAGATGCATTTCCTAAGTTTATTTTCATGCATAGGAGACGCATTTCCTAAATTAAGATTTCATTCATAGGAGACGCACTTCCTAGTTTAAAATCATTAAAGTTTTACCCATAGGAGACGCACTTCCTAAGTTTATTTTACCCATAGGAGACGCACTTCCTAAGTTTATTTTCAGGCATAGGAGACGCACTTCCTAAGTTTATTTTCAGGCATAGGAGACGCACTTCCTAAGTTTATTTTACCCATAGGAGACGCACTTCCTAAGTTTATTTTCAGGCATAGGAGACGCACTTCCTAAGTTTATTTTCAGGCATAGGAGACGCACTACCTAAATTAAGATTTCATGCATAGGAGACGCACTTCCTAAATTAAGATTTCATTCATAGGAGACGCACTTCCTAGTTTAAACTCATTAAAGTTTTACCCATATGAGACGCACTTCCTAAGTTTATTTTTACCCCTAGGAGACGCACTTCCTAAGTTTATTTTTACCCATAGGAGATGCACTTCCTAAGTTTATTTTCATGCATAGGAGACACATTTCCTAAATTAAGATTTCATTCATAGGAGACGCACTTCCTAGTTTAAAATCATTAAAGTTTTACCCATATTCCTAAGTTTATTTTACCCATAGGAGACGCATTTCCTAAGTTTATTTTCAGGCATAGGAGACGCACTGCCTAAATTAAGATTTCATGCATAGGAGACACACTTCCTAGTTTGAATCATTGAAGTTTCACCCCTAGGAGACGCACTTCGTAGTCTGGGTCGTTCAGGATATATTTTTGCTTTAGGAGACACACTTCCTAAATTGATATTTCCTCCTAGGAGACGCACTTCCTAGTCGGGTTCATTTAAGTTCATTCGTAGGAGACACGCTTCCTAGTTTGAATCATTGAAGTTTTACCCCTAGGAGACGCACTTCCTAGTCTGGGTCTTTCGGGTTATATTTTTGCTTTAGGAGACGCACTTCCTAAAAATGAGAGTTTACCACTAGGAGACACACTTCCTGATTTTGGTTCATACAAGTTTTATTCGTAGGAGACGCACTTCCTAGTTTGGTTCATTCAAGTTTTATTCCTAGGAGACGGACTTCCTAGTCTAGGTCTTTCGGGTTATATTTTTGCTTTAGGAGACGCACTTCCTAAAATTGAGAGTTTACCACTAGGAGACACACTTCCTAGCCTGGTTCATTTAAGTTCATTTATAGGAGACGCACTTCCTAGTTTGAATCATTGAAGTTTTACCCCTAGGAGACGCACTTCCTAGTCTGGGTCTTTCGGGTTATATTTTTGCTTTAGGAGACGCACTTCCTAAAAATGAGAGTTTACCACTAGGAGACACACTTCCTGATTTTGGTTCATACAGGTTTTACTCGTAGGAGACACGCTTCCTAGTTTGGTTCATTCGGGTTTTATTTTTAGCAAACGCATTTGCTCGTCAGAGTTTCGGGAGACGCACATCCTGGCCTAGTCGTTAGTTTAATCTCACCATTGCATATAGTATAAGTGGTTTACAATATTGCTAACAATTCAAAAATCTTCCTAGTGCAAACTGGGGTAGAAAATTTCCTTTGTTTTGTCTATTTTGTAGAGGTCAGGAGCCCGCCTGAAGAGAGGAATGACGAATTTATTTTCAAAGTTGTTGTTGAGGTCAGGAGACCGCCTGAAGAGAGGAATGGCGATTTACTTTCAAAGTTGTGTTTGAGGTCAGGAGCCCGCCTGAAGAAAGGAATGGCGAATTTATTTTCCAAGTTGTTGGTTGAAGTTGGGAGCCCGCCCATATAATAGAGGAATACATTGCAAGTCAGTAAAGTAGAAAAATCCAACAGGAATCCCCAGCGGGAAACAATAAAATTCCCCAGCACCGGAAAGCAGAAGGTTGCAATAAGAGATTCCAGCGCAAATTCAAGCGTATGAGTCAAAAGGAAGAAAAGACGCATCTTGAAAGAAACGGCCTGTGAACATTGGATTATGCCCAGCATAACAAATCTGATGAAGAAAGTCGTATCCCAGAGGAACCACCGAAAAGCTTAATGAAGGAAGCCATATCCCCAGCGGACCGAACTAGACAGTGAGGATTGGTATTCAGAGTAGCAAGAGGTCGGTGTCATCCCCGTCAGTTCTCGGAAGAAAGAATCACCGGAATAGACGCAAGCCGACAAGACAGCAAGGCATCAAAAACAAATGGAAGATAGATGGGATCTTGTAATCCGTAGTCCAGCCTAGCTTCTTGATTTTTCTTTTAAGCACGGTGTAATAAGGAGATCGGTAAGTAGTAATAACAGCATGCAACAACAGTAACATTGCAGTCTCATGGTAGTCCCAGCTACCAAAACTTCCCGAACTACATTAACCTGATTCCCTTCTAGCTAGGGATATGAAGGAAACCTTTGAAGCAAAGGTTCAGTTAAATCTTTTTCAAAAAAAAAGTGCTTCACACGGAGTACTCGGATGGGCAAAAATCGCTCACTTTATCTTTGCACGAAAATCCTTCATGTCTTCGGACAAAGAGGGGCAGCTGTAAGTACGTGATTTTTGCCCTATGAAAGAATTACTCCCAAAAATTCAAAATAAAACGATTTTCCTTGGTGTGCAATTTTGAAAATTTTTATGACATTTTTTGATAATTATTTGTATTTGTCCATGCTTGTTTATTTGTTAAATTAATAAAAAATACAAAAATATGTCGCATTTGCATTTAGGATTTAATTCTACAATTATGAATAATTAAGTTTGTTTTACAAGAATGAAAATTATAAAAATATGCATCGTTTGCATTTTTAGCATTCAATGTCATGTTGTACAATTTTGTTTTAATAAGTGTTTAATTATGTATGGTATTTGTCGCTAGGAATTAATTATTATTTTTTATAAGTTAATTTAGTTTATAATTTAATTTAGAATGTTAGTTTTATTAATTAAAAGGTAAAAGAAAATAGAGCAAAAAATATAAAGAAAATCGGAATTGGGCCTCTTCTTCAAATTCAAACCACAGGCTCCAAAAAATACCCAACCTTCCCCATGACCCGGTTCATTTCAACACGGGTCGACCCGGTCCGCCCCATAACCCCAAATGACCTAACCCCTCCTAATCTTCATTTCATTTCCTAACCCTAAAACTAAACCCATCCCCCTCCCCTCTCTTTCTCTCCATCTTCTCCAAGTTTCCAAGCTCCCAACCATGGCTGCCTTTTCTCCTTCACCATATCCAAAATTCTAGAACACACACACACCCTCCCTCATCACCATAACTGACCAGAAAACACACACACGCTGAAACCCAACTAAAAACGTTCAAAAATCGCCAGAAGTTCTGTCCGGGGTGAGGTCCGTTCGAGTTCGTCGTTGGTCAGTCGTTGTTCGTGGTTCCGGTCTGGTTCGAGCTCCCATGGCTGCCTTCTTCGTCGAGCTCCATGTTTGACGCCGCCATGAATGACCACTGCCATCTTCGAGCTCCAGCCATGGACGTGGGGTTTGCTTCATCTGCTCCACCAACGAACCTTCCCACCTCGTTTCTGCTGCTTCTGCTACGTCCAAACAGACCCCGTCATTGCTGCCTCATCTTCTTCGTCTCCGTCGAGCAGCTGCTTCCATTGTTCCTGCTGCATCCAGCCAAGACGCCGAGCAGCTGCTTCAAAACCAAGTTGCTTCCGCTGTTCCTGCTGCATCCAGCCAAGACGTCGAGCAGCTGCTTCAAAACCAAACCCCATCGCTGCTGCTTCACTTTTGTTTTCGCCGCCTTCATTTCAAAACCAAAACGAGACCTCACGATTTCGTTTGTTCAAGTTTTGGTCGGGGTCGTCGAAACAGTTCATACGAAGTCGAGGTCCGGATTGTTAGAGGTTTTAAGGTCCGTCTCATCTTCCTTTCTCATTTTATGATCTGTATGTGAGTAAGATAAGAGCCGCTAAAATCTGTTTAAATATTATGGGTTAAGGAGTTTGAATCGTTCTTGGATTGAATCTTGGTTGTAAGAAATTCGTTGAATTCTGTTTAGTCGAATTTAAGTTTGATTGGTTTGTCATTCGTGATTATTAGTTGTAGAATGTATAGTAGCTTTGTTAATATTGAGTTGGTTCGGATAATTTCGTTTTATGTATTGTTTGGTTTCCTGCTCTTTGTTGTTCATCATATGATTTCAGTTTGCATTTTCGATTCAATTAATTGTGATTCATGTTGTTTCAGTTTACTTTTTTTGTTAATATTGTTGTCTCCTTGCTCATTCATTTTTGTCTAAGTTAACGAGGATTGGTTTCCAATATGGTTAACTTATTCCCATTAATTTGATGTTGTATGATTCAATCTGTGTTCATGGGATTTGTTGTTTGAATTTGTTTAGAAATTGGTTATATTTGCTGTATTTTGGTTGGAATTGATTAGGTGAATTGGTTATAGCTGGGTAAATTGCAGTACGTTCACGGGTAAAATGGTAATTTCAGTAAGATCGGAGGGGTATTTTTGGAATTGAACATTTGAACAATTATTTAATCTGAGTGCATTGTCCACTAGGCATTAACAATATTAAAATAATACATTGTGGGGGACAAGACATAAATTAGTGGGGAGATGATATAATTGTTTAATATAGTGGGGGACAAGACATAATGTAGTGGGGGAAATAATGTAATTATTTAAGTTAAGCATGGGAGACAACACATAATGGGTTGGGAATAATTCTTTAGTTTAATATAGTGGGGGACAAGACACAAAATAGTGGGGAATAATTCATTTGTTTAAGGTAGTGGGAAACAAAGCATGCAATGATGGGAATATTTCGAGGAGTGGTTCAAGACAAGAGTCTTGTTATAAATAGAGTCATTCTTTGACACAAAAGGAGGACTTGGACTTAGAGAGAAAAAAGGAAGAGACTTTAGAAGAAGAAACAAAAAAAAGAAAGTTGAGAGTGTGACTGAATTTTGAGAAATCAGAATTTAAGAGCAAAAGAGAAAAACAAGTTGAACTTTACTTGAATAATTTTCGTTTGCCTTTCTTTGAGTGTTATTTAAAATCAGTAAACTACTGCATCTTGTATCCGTCTCTCTTCTGCTTTGACTGCGATTGCATTCCGGTACTGCTGGTTTTTCAATCTGTTGCTGGGTTATTCTACTGGTCGTTACTGGTTTTGCTGTGTTGCTGAACCTGTTGTTGCTGTGTATTTACACTACTGCTGCTTCTACTGATCTTCATCTTCTTTCCTTGCTTTCCAAATACCAGGTACACAAACTGATACATTGGTTCATCTTGTAAGCTACTCGAAGCAAGAATGCAAAAAATGAGAAAGATTTGAAGTTGTAGTTTAATGTAGTCTTTTCTTTCTTTTTGTATGTAGAACATTCTATGTGTTGCTCATGTAAACTCTTTAAACGTCTCACTTTCGAAACTTAACTATAATAACTCGAAAGTATGTAAATAAAGTAGGACCTTTTCTTCATTTATTTTAGAGAAAAACGAAAAATAGAACATGTAGTCATTCTAAGATTATCCTTTTTAAAAAAATAATAATGAGACGAGCCTCGCCAAATAAAAATGCAAATTGCGGGGCCCTCAATAATTGGTCATAATAAATACTTAGAATTTGGGATGGACTGTTTAGTGAATTTCACTGCCTTCCCCAAAGATAATAACACGTTAGACTCTTTAGACGCGATTTAATTAAATTAAATTTCTTGAACTCGGGTGCACATTTATGTGACCCAAATCCAAATCTCAACGGAGTCGAAATGTGTCTCTAATCACGGGTACATTGATTGTGACGTGGTTCGAGATGCGTGTCCATGACGTTGCAAATTCCTTTTTAAAAAAATAAGAATGAGATGAGCCTCGCCGAATAAAAATACAAAATTGTGGGGCCCTCAGTAAATATTTGCTTTAAAATTGCTTAGACTTCGGGATGGACCGTTTAGCAAAATCTCACAGCCCTACCCAAAGTAAATGATACGCTAGTTGCTTTAGGCGCGCCTTTAATAATTTAATTTTCTTAAAACTCGGGTGCACATTTATGTGACCCAAATCTAAATCTCAACCAGAGTTGAAATGTGCCAACAACCACGGGTGCATTGATGTGCCGTGGTTGGAGATGTATTTCCATGATGTTGCAATTCTTGATAAAAATATATAATAATAATGACAAAAGCGGTTAAAAGTTAAAACTTGCACATGAGCTCATAATTGTATAAAATCAGATAAACAAGCCGAATATGACAGTTGAGCGACCGTGCTAGAATCACGGAACTCGGGAATGCCTAACACCTTCTCCTGGGTTAACAGAATTCCTTATCCGGATTTCTGGTTCGCGGACTGTTAAACGGAGTCATTCTTTTCCTCGATTCGGGATTAAACCGGTGACTTGGGACACCCTAAATCTCCCAAGTGGCGACTCTGAAATAAATAAACAAATCCCGTTTCGATTGTCCTTTAATTGGAAAAACTCCTTCACCCCTCGCGGGGGCGGAAAAAGGAGGTATGACGCCCTGAATAGCCATCAAGAAAACAGTAAAAACCATATCTTGCAATTCTTTCTAACATTTAATCAATAAATGGTAAAGGAAAATGATCTTTTCTGGTAGCATCATTGAGACGTCTATAATCAATACAGACTCTCCATCCTGTAACAGTCATCGTAGGTATGAGTTCATTATTTTTATTCTTTATAACTGTCATACCTCCTTTCTTTGGTACTACCTGAACTGGACTTACCCAAGGGCTATCTGAAATTGGGTAAATAATATCTGCCGCTAGAAGCTTGACAATCTCCTTTTTCACCAGTTCCTGCATTGCAGGATTCAATCTCCTTTGGGGTTGGATTATTGGCTTGTAGCCATCTTCCATGAGGATTCTATGCGTACAAATTGCTGGACTAATCCCTTTGATATCCTCTACAGTCCATCCTAAGGCTCCTTTGTGTGCTTTTAAGACTTGAATTAGTCTTTCTTCTTGTTTTGCAGTCAAAGAAGATGAAATAATTACTGGAAATAATTCTTGCTCAAGATAAACATATTTTAATGAGAAGGAAGAACTTTGAGTTCAATTTTTGGTTGACTTCTTCTGATTGCATCTCCTTATCCTTAGAATCTTTTTCCAGTATTTCGGCTTCTCTCCTAATTGCGGGATCATCATCTTGTGTGGTGCCTGATTTGGTCAAACATCATTTCATTGAGTCTGAAATTAATTGATCATCTTTGAATTCATCTGCAAGATCACTAATCATGTCAATAGAAAAGCATGAAGATGATGCCTCATCTCCTGAAAATCTTAGTATCTTTTGCATATCAAAAATGACTCTTTCTTCATCAACTCTCAAGATTAGTTGCTCTTGATGAACATCTATGATTGCTCTTCTTGTAGTAAGAAATTGTCTACCCAAAATCATCGGTTCATCAGGACAAGGACATTCTTTCATTTCAAGTACTATAAAATATACAGGGAAAATAAACTTATCTACTCTTACAAGCACATTTTCAATTATTCCCTTAGGTTTCTTAGTACTTTGATCTGCAAACTGAAGAGAAATACCTATGTTCTTCATTTCACTAAGATCTAATTTTCTAAAGATAGAAAATGGCATCAAATTTATTGAAGCTCCAGAATCGCAAAGTACTTTTTCAAAATATACACCTCCCAAAGTGCATGGAATGGTAAAACTGCCAGGATCACCAAGTTTTTGTGGTAGCTTATTTTGAAATATAGCACTGTATTTTTCAGTAAGCATTACCACAGAAACTTCTTCCAATTTCCTTTTGCTTGACAAAATTTCTTTTAAAAATTTGGCATATGAAGGCATTTGCAACAAAGCATCAGTAAAAGGAATATTAATATGAATCTGTTTTAAGATTTCCAAAACTTTTGCAAATTGACCATCAAGCTTTTCTCGTTTCATTTTTTGTGGAAAAGGAATTTTCACAAGTGGGGCAGCCATTTTTTTAGAATTTTTTTCTTCCTTATTCTTTATTTCTTTCTCCTTTGATGGTTCAGATGGTTTTCAAAATTCTTACCCTTGTCTACCTGTTATTCTATCTGGTTCTTTTCTTGTTTGTCTCCATAAGGTTCATCAAGTTCCTTATCTGACTGTAAAGTGATGGCCTTAAGGTGCTCCTTTGGATTTTTCTCTGTATTGCTTGGTAAGGGACCCTGAATCTTTTCTGACACAAGAGCTGTCAATTGGCTTAACTGAATTTCCAGATTTTTGAGGGATAAATTTTGGGTTTCCATCTTTTCATCAGTGACCTTAATATACTTGTACAAAAGGTCATCAAGACTTGGATGAGCTTGTTGGGGCCTCTGCTGGTATGACCTTGTTTGTTGATATGGTCCTGCTTGCTGATAAGGTCTGTAACTCGGCTGCCCACGATTTTGACTTTGGTATCCCAGTGGACCTTGTACCGTTGTTTCTGGAAGCTTTGAGAGTTTTCTGCACCATTTGGGTTACTCCACTGAAATCCTGGATGCTTCTGTGCCATTGGACTCCCAAAAGGATGTGACTTGTAACCGATGACATTAACATGTTCATCCGTTTGATTGGTTGCTTGACATTCATGGTTCTGGTGGTTTCCTCCGCATATGTCACAAACCTCATAGTGGTTTGATTGTTGTGTATTCACCTGAAAAGATTCAAACTTTTATGCCAAAGAAACAATCTGTTGCGTTAGTGTATTTAAAGCATCAATCTGATTTACCGTAGCAGCATTTTTAATGATTACACGCTCAGATGGTCATTGGATAGCGTTCTCAGAAATTTCATTCAATAGTTGCAATGCTTCCTCTATGGTTTTGCCTATTACAGAACCTCCTGCAGCTACATCTATCACATTTCTAGCAGATGGTTTTAGCCTGTGATAAAAAATGTACAATTGCATATGTTCAAGAATGCCATGGTGTGAGCATTTTCTTAATATTGCTTTTAATCTTTCCCAAGCTTGATAAACTGACTCAGTGTCAGTCTGCAAGAAATTAGATATGTCTTGTCTTAACTTTGTTGTTTTAGCAGGGGAAAAATATTTATTTAAAAACTTCTGAGTCATCTGGTCCCATGTCGTAATGGACCCTTGAGGCAAACTTCGCAACCAAGTCTTGGCATATCCTTTTAAAGAAAAAGGAAATAGCCTTAACTTGATAGCTTCAGGAGGTACTCCATTTACTTAGCAGTTTCTACAAGTTTTAGAAAATCAATTAAATGACTATGTGGGTCTTCACTTGTATCACCAATGAAGATACAAGATTGTTGAATTGTCTGAATCAGGCCGGTCCTGATTTCAAAGTTGTTGGCTGCCACTAGGGGCTTGCTGATACTAGATTCACAGTTGAAGTGATTAGGTCTAGCATAATCCCTAAGGATTCTGTTTGCTGGCCTTGGCTCCACTTCATCAAATTGCTCTTCTACATGGACTGGTGGTGGGATCCCAAGTGGATTAATGTCCTCTGCTTTCTGATTTTCCATTTCTTCACAAGTTGCTCCTTGAGAAGACGATGTTTGTTCTTTCCTGCGCAATTGAAGATATCTTTCAATTTCACGATCGTAATTAGCCAATTCTTTTATAGAAGAGTGGGTCATAAACTACTTAAAATTTTGAAAGTAAAAAAAAATAACATTAATTTCTAGTATAGTACTAGTAATTAATAACTAAACTAAAGTAAATTTCAAATATAAATAGTTAGTGAAGAAAAACAAATACCACAATATTATAGATAATAATACTAGTAATTAGTCTAGTAAAATAAAATAAAAATATAAAACAATGAAACTAACAAGTAAGCATCAGTAGTAATACTAACAATGAATTGAAATAGTATAGTATTATTAATTATAAACAAAAGTTGTACTAGTTAATAATAGTGATCAGTAAGAATAACATTGTAGAAGTACTAATAATAACAATAATAATATAATATTACATAAAAATAATTATAAATAAACAATGATAAGAAATAAATAATATGTAACAACAAACTATATTGAAAAATAAAAATAAAAGTGCGTCGAAGTACTGGCAATGAGAAAAAAATGATACAAGAGGTGATAGTACTAATAATAATTACACTAAATATAATGAAGGTAAGCTAATGATAGCAATAATAGGAAGAAGTACTAATATTTTTTTTTTCTTTTTAAAGTGCTGTTACAAAAAGAAAATAATAATATTAATATTACAGTAGTAGTTATAGTACTACTTAGTAATTAGTGATAATACTAGCAGATAAATAACAATAATAAGGTCTCAAATTAGTAATAAAATATTTAATCTGAAGTAGATATATGCCAATCCCTGGCAATGGCGCCAAAAATTTGACTAGGCCAATGTGTATAAGATTTTCCTGCTCGTGCTTTGTCAAATTCTAGTGTAGTTTATGATATCGTCCCACAAAGATTGGAACATCTATGCTACAGACTTTTAATATTTCAACTACTATTTGAGAGAATCAGATTGATGAAAAGTTTGTAAAATTAAAACTTGTTAAATACTTAACAAAATTAAACAACTTTCGAAAGATTTGTGATTTAAAAGAGTTGGGAATCGTTGAATTCACTTGATAATATATTATAATAAAATCTCACTTTCTACATGTATTTCTCTAAAGGATAATTGTTTATTGCTAATACAATTATATCTTATCTCACCCAGAATTAATCAACTAATAACACTCCGTGAGGTTATGTAATTAATTGAGTTAAAACTGGTGACGGTTAAATCGAAATATCTTCTGGTCTGAATTGTGCTAAATATAGTAAAAACTTCGTGAGAATATTTTTACTAAATCAATACTCTTGCGACTACAATTCCTCCGTGAGAAAAAATAATTGAGGTAAGCAAGATTACAGACTTTTAATAATAGCTTACTAATAATTACTCTCACTTCACTATTTTATTCAATAGTTACTATATATTAATTTTGCTCCGTGAGAATTACAAAATTAATATAAGAGTAACTTAAAGATAAAATATATAGAAGTGCTAACAATGATTAGTTAAAAACTATTATTATAGTACAATATAAAATATAAATAGAAAGTTCCAAACCAAAAATGTATTAAAACTGAGATAGTATTATAATATATATAGCAAGATTCATCAACTATCCCAACAAAAAAACATTACTCCATTATGAAGTAAGAAGAACCTAGTTTAGAAATACGAAGAATTGGTACAAAGATATTATTTTTCACAAAAGGATAACTACTAGGACTTAGGAATATTAGAGACAAAATAGAGACCAAGAATAGTTCTTCTCTGCTCAAGACTCGATGTCTTCTCTTCAAAATTCACACTCTATTTATAGAGTTTTCTTGCCTAAGGTTCTCCATAGTTGTAACTATGGAAATAGTAATTGCAACTATGGAAATTGTAATTGCAACTATGAAAATTGTAGGTGCAACTATAACTTTGCCAAATGAGTTTCATTCTGCAGAGGAAGAACCATAGTTTCAACTATACTTTGCTAGTTGCAACTATGTAATTTGCTTCATGAATTCCAATTGCCATTGTCGCAACTATGGTGTGCTATTTTTGCTTCTTCATTCCCGGTTGACTACTCAATTCTCACTCTTTTTTGCTTCTTTTCTTTAATTTTCATACGCTCTTCCTCCTGCGAAGTATGTTAGACAATATGGGAGAACATGGTATATTTATTCATGTTTTATTTAAAATCTTTAATATTTAACATATAAAAATATATGAATAAATTATACCCATCACCCCGTGATGCTCAAATCCTGGGTCCGCTCTGTCTTCGATAATCATGTTATTCGCATCTATTTGATGTATCATCACACATAGTCGTCATGTAACTCTTCGATAATCATGTCATTCGGATCTATTTGATGTATCATCACATGTCGTCATGTAACTCTTTGATTAATCATGTTATCCGCTAACAGCCACTCAGCCAGCCAAACCCCGGAGGTTAGGAAGATGGAATGAGGGTTACTTTGGACCTCATCAATCAGCAATATAGTGTAAACAAACTGTCTTAAACTTCTTTACAGTGGACAAATTACCTCCCATTCGTTCTAGCTACTCCACACTGGCCTTAAAAGTGCCTACTTTTCTTTCTTTTTTGAGCTCACTTTAAGCCGATCTTATTCAATGGATTGTGACTTTCTCACTTGAGCTTTCTATCGAATTTCCATTGATGGACTAGTGGACTCATTGGACTCTTCCATCTAAGATTGAGCCCGAAGCGAGTGAAACTTGTCCTTCATTTCATACCTCGGTCCGGTGCCTATGGGTTCTAGACCAATGACCTTTCCGTATTCGATTCAATCCTCTTTTCGTCTTGAATAGTAATAGTAGGGGCTCCAGTAGCAAATGAAATGAATAACTTCGACTTGGCAAGGATCCCCCCCCCCCCCGGCCCTACTTCTGAATGATTCAAAGAGAAAGATCTCAAATATCTGGAGTTTCTTTTGTATATTATATGGATGATCCGATCTGCTTGCAATGGCAAATGCTACAATCAAGACATTGCTAGAAAACTATTGTGAAAAATGTTGACTAGAAGAAAGAAATAGCAAAGATACAGCAGTAGTGCAGTTAAGCATCTGATTTTTCTATAAAAACTAAATGCCAGAAACTAAAGCAGCCTGATGAACTGTCGATAATTGGTTATTTATGATAAAACCTACATTCTTTTCTCGTTAGATGAGAAACATAAATTATACAGTGAATATACAAATCTCACACCTGCATCGCCCATAACGAGTTAGAAAGTATACTTATAGAAATATGACCATGAAGAGAATAATTGAACAATTTTGTAAGATTAGACGAATGGTGCTGAGCTAAGGAACTCTATATCTGGATAAGTTGATCACTTTGCATCAGAAAGTTCATACTCAATTTGCACCAATATGAACAACCATGTCAATATTAACATGTTTGTTTTCACCCGATTCACCTGATTCAATTCTTGACTCTCCAACATGTTTGTTTTCACCTGATTCAGATTTGGACTCTCCGACATGTTTGTTTTCACCTGATTCAACTTTGGACTCTCCGATATGTTTGGTTTCACCCGATTGAGATACATGTTTGGTTTCACCTGATTCCAATCTGGATTCTCCACTTACGCCTGTTAAACTGAGATCAGGCGCCGCTGTAATTTGGCTTAAAGTCCTAAACCATGACATGGTATGGTCATGCTGCCCTTCATATGTTGTAATGACCATTTTTGGATCATGGGATGCCCTCTCCACATGCTTCTTCACAGGGCAACCAGCAATTGAGCATCTGTAGTAACTCCTATAAATAAAGGAGAAGTTGGCATTAGAGAGAGAAGAGGAAATGGAATGAGAAAAGCTGACATAAAGTGGAAAATAAGAAACAAGGTATCAAAGCGACACACAACGTGATGGGGACTACAGAATATAAAGACAATTAATTTTGGCAATTAGAAAACATAGACGATTGTATTAATACATTATGCACGTTATACACTTCTATAGGCCGAGTGTCAAATTTCAGCAACTATGGTAATTGTTTACAAGATATGATCCTTCAAGCGACCATACATGTACTATAACCATGCTTATAGAAAACAAGCATAGTTCTTATTTGACAAAAACAGAAACTACTAGACTCATGTCTGATAACTGCTGAGTGCTAATTGCCATAATCTCAACCCCCCTCCCACAAACACAAAAAAAAAATGCAAAACCCCCAAAAGAAAAAGGGTTTCTTTTGGCACGGTTGGATTTTTCCATGGACATCAAGAACATTGATTAAGAGGTTTTAAATTCAAAGTATATTTTTGCATTTTGGTATTCCAATTTAATACTGGGCATGTTTGGTGGTATTCTATCTTCTCTCTTTTTGAAAAAAAATGAAAATGGAAATTTTCTGTTGTAATGTTACATCTGATTTCTAAAGTCCATGTTGGACTTGAGAAGACTCAGAAGAATCCAGTTGAGAACATGTCTTACCAGGGTAAATGGAGGATCGTACAGGGACCATAGAAAAACTTTTCGCTTATATTAGGACAAGATAACAGAAAAATTGTACTAAAAATAGTAAAAATAACTCATGAAATTTGGGAGAGAGGTAGTAGCATTATTTTGATTGGATGCATAATTGCTTTCATTTCTTATAAAGTTCAGTCAAGAAGTTACAACGGAATCTGCCAGGCAACCACCACAGGTGCGAACCAAAGCATTGCAGGTGTGAACCAAAGCACTGCAGGTGCGACCAAAGCACCGCAGGTGTGATCATCTATAGAAGCATGGTTAGATTTCAGTGTCTTTCACCAAGATTATAGAGTCGGTATAGATAATGCTTCCATTTTTTTGACAAGGACCTATCCAATAATCTGGTAATATAATTAGAAAGGATCGCTTACCCAACTTAGGAGAATTGTGTGGAAAAATTATTTTTTATAAACTAATACAACTTAAATTAGAACTTAATAGTAACGTATAGGTGGATCTCAAACATGAGATTCAAAAGAATTCAGACTAGACAAGAAGAATTAAAATTCAATTTTAAACCTAGAAGTCATATAATCTTAACAGCGGCAAGCAACGTTTAGATAGTTTTTAGCAGAGGCGAACCCAGGATTTGAGCACGACGGGGGCACCACTGTATGCTAGTCACTAGCGATAAAATTCGGCATGTAACTCATTGAAAACTTAATGATTATGATGACTTATCATTTAAGTATTAACAAAAAAAGTTCTAAAGAAAAAGAAAGCACCGAATAAATAAATAAATATATATATACAGAGAGAGAGAGAGAGAGAGATTTCTTCGCAAAATGGATGCTATGGGAAGGCAAGGTGTTTGATTAAGCATGTTTCATACTTTAAAATTCTAGTTTTTAATAAATAAAAAAAAAGGGGGCAGTGATCAAAAGGGCGTTCAAACGTAAATTTATCAAAGACATATTAAAGAATTCAAGATAAAGAGTAAGGTAATACTAAAAGAACTGAAAAAGAGTCTCAAACTATTAGTTGTCATTGCCGAGTCAGATTGTTGAAAAAGGTTGTCACAAAATGATATGTATTTTTTCATTTATGGACCGATAAGTTGCAATTTGATGATTTCAATTTTAAGGGATGAATTTGAAAAAGAATAAAATTAATTAGGTTGACAATTATGTACTAGTACTAAACTATAATTGAATTCAAAAAAGGAAGAAGATAAAAGTTAAAAACAAAGCAATTTGCTATTAAATATAAATTACATTGTATTCAAAGAACTAAAATATTAATTAAGTTGACTATTATATATTAGTACAAAATTATAATTGATTCAAAAAAAAGGACAAAAGTAAAAAAATAAAGCAATTTGCTATTAAATATAAATTACATTGTACTCTAAATAGAAAGGAGGGAAAAGCTGAAAAGGAGTAGAAAAGGCAGAACAAACATAGAAAGGGGGGGAAAAGCTGAAAAGGAATAGAAAAGGCTGAAGGTGGGATTCGAACTTGCATCACTTCCAAAATCAGAACTTAAATGGCCAATGCAGCCACTTGTCCAGTTAGTCTCTTTGTGTTTAGGGGGCACACTTAAAATATTTAAGGGGTCCCATATATATGTATATATATATATAGGATTTTTGCCAAGGCTAACGGGGTCCCGTGACCCCTCAACCCACAATGTAGGTCCGCCCCTGGTTTTTAGGGGTTGATTCCATAGCATCTAGGTCTTCTAGAGGCAATTGGAAAGTTCCAACACACCAACATAACACAAAAGGAACACAATTTAGAGTAAACTCTATGTTGCTTGGAACCTTCAAATTCTTTGCCGCACCCGTGTCAATCCAACATGGGTGTGGGTGTGGGTGTGGGCCGGATTTGGTGAACCTAACTTGGGTGCTTTGACTACACCTACGGCCAAGAAGTACATGTTGATTGGGTATTGGGTTTTATTTTGGGTTTATATCATACACATATTCACATAAAGTACTACAACACTAGCTATAAAAGAGATAATTTTATGAATAAAATATTAAGTGTTTACAAAGAATTTAATTTAATATATTCAATTAAATGTCGAAATATAAACTTACATATGTCATAATATACATTTATTTGTTGTAAGTTTTATAGGCACACAAAATTATGATATATTTAATGTCACAAGTTTCACAAGTCTTTCGTAGTTTTGTTCTTTCTTAAAACTTTGTGTCTAGCCAAACTTCGCCGCTATTAATTGAAATGGAAGGAGTATGAATCACATGCTTGGATAAAGTAGGAGGATTATTTAAGTTGATTAAACTAGTATTTTTTTATCAGGAAAGGTATTTTTACTACTTTTACTGTTGTTGTTTCTTTTATTTGGATATGCCTTTACTATTTTTGCTGGCAGTACTTTTCCTTTCCTTCTTACAGTATTTTCACCATATCTTTTTACTAGTTTTTTTTTTCAAACCGATTTTGAAAACTCTTTTCCTGAGCCGAGGCCTAACGGAAACAACATCTTTACCTCCCACAAGGTACGGTTAATGTCTGCGTACACCGCACACTTCCCAGACCCCACTTGTGGGATTAAACTGGGTATGTTGATGTTATTATAACTTAATACCCGTACCCATACTCCTTTACCATATCCCTGACTCCTAAGATAAAAAAGATACACTTTTATTAATTTTTAATTATGGGACGGTCATTTTTCATTTAACTGATTAACAATAATGTATTCAGATCACCTTGGTAATTTTGGTGCACTCGAGAAGGAATAGAAGCCATCAAAACAAGCTAAAACTTACGGGAAATTGAAATGGAAGTGTGGGTCTCAAAGACCAAATATTCGCTCTTATTTAATATTGTCGGTCTTACAAGTGTCTTATTGAACTAGCCGTACACTTTGGTAGGTATCCTCCTATCATATAGCACTTCAGCAGCACTCCACCATTTCATCACACACAAAGTGTTCAAACAGTAAGGGGTTCAATGAGCTGAATTGAGAGAGCTGTCTAGTGTAGCTTGATAGGAAGTCCCAAAGCGATAATGTGATGCCTATGTCGGAAGGCGGGTCAAGCAAGACTGGCAAGCTTCTGAAAAAGGGGTGCACATGTCACCTTAGGCGAATACCACATCAGAATGGGAGAGGAAAGTGAAGGGCTTTATAAGGCATGACACAAGTTCACATGGTACGCGCGCTTTTGAGGCTCAATGTGGCGTAGCCCGAAAGACAAACTTGTGTGGACCTAGGTTTAAAGCGGACAATACATGCCATGGGCTTGGGTTGTGACAAATATGATTTCAGAGCCGAATCTCCCTCAGTACGATGGTGGGGCAAACCTCAGTGTCCTCGCTGGGGGAGGGAGGGGGGTGAATTGTGATGCCCATGACGGAGGGCGGGTCAAGCAGGACCGGTAGGCTTCTAGGCTGGCAAGCTTCTAAAGAAGGGATGCACATATCATCTTAGGTGAATCCCACATCGGAATGGGAAAGGAAAGTGAAGAGCTTTATAAGCATGACACAAGTTCACATAGTACGCGTACTTTTGGGGCTTGAGGTACCGTAGCCCGAAAGACAAATCCGTGCAAGCTTAGGCCCAAAGCGAACAATACGTGACATGGGTTTGGGTCCTAACAAATATATAGAGTAGGTCGAAACAACGAATAATAGGAGGGAAAATGGGTCTAAGAATGGAACTATGGGCGAAAGAATGTACTTACTAGTTTGACATTGATATTATGTAAAAGAATCTGCGCATCCAACCCAAAACCTTAAGGCAAGAGTTGGAGTAGCCCAGGATCATTATAGACCTCTTTTGCAACACTTGCACAACCAATATGTGGCGTTACGTATCTTAACAGCATTCATTCAGATATATTAATAGTATGTAAATTAGGGTGACAATGACTTGACCATAACCGAATTAGGAACCGAGAAATCTCAGAGGGAAACGGCGCATGATTCGAAACTCAATGGATAATGGACGCGTCACTAAAATTGTTTATTACACATATGTTTTAAAGAAGAGAACAGAAAAGGAGCTCCACTGAAACAACTTCCTTTAAAAGGTTGTCCATGTTAGAAGAGTGACATATAGTGTACCTTGTTGACGCTGATAGCAAACAATATGACACATATAATCATGTGTATCTAGTTTGTGTGTGCATGCATAAAGATCAATCAGATGCATTCATTTAAGTTTGACCAAAGCCAAGACACATCTAGAGGCACCCCTATTTCCTATCCCACCACAAGTCTGTTATCCCCAAAAGAAAAGAAGAACCAATAGTTTTATACCAAAACAAAGAAAAAGAGGATTAGATATTCATGATACATATCTCCTTGGGAAAAACTCTGAAGCTTTGTGCTCAAACCATTGCACCTTATCAACCCTAACAAAGGAGTTAGAACATGTCGACTATATCTACTGTATAAGACGCATCTAACATACTCCTGCACTCCTATTCGCTCCACTATGACCTATGTAGAGATGTTTTAAAAACATGGTACAAATAACTGACTGCAGAAACCATTAACTACTTAGTCATAGGGGTGGACTACATTTAGACGTACAAATGCACAAATCTTCACTGTAAATCTATCTTTCCAGATTATCAGTAACTGCAGGAGAAAAAGTGGAAGTGAACCAAAAAGAAAGATCCTTTTTCCACCAATAGTCTAGTTTTCAAAATTACTAATAGTTTCAACATTAAATGTATTTGTGAGATTACTGTGTAACAGCTCTGCGCGAAAATATTCTGAGGATGAAAAAAGATAGTGAGGAAAGATAACACCTGATATTCAAAAGTGATGATAAAAAGAATCCTCGGGCACTGGCATACCAGATTTGCAAATATAAGTTTAAGAGTAATAATTATATGTACCTTGGATTTGGATTGCCTTTTACAAATTTTTGCCCATATTTGCGCCAGCGGTGACCATCGTTGACTATATCTACTTCGCTCACGGTCTGAACAATGTGCCGTGGTTCACTATGGGACTTAATAGGTGGAGTATCATCCTTAGCTATATCTTTTTTTCTGTTGCAAAATAATTGCATTAACTATTAACTTTAAGAGAGTATATAGATCTTAAAACACCAAAGACAAACACGGCATGGGATTTAACATACTGTCTTTTTGAGTCTGGACCACGATTCTTATCCACCTCATTTTCTAATTTATGTGGCTTCAAAGGCGTAACCTGCATAGCAGGTGATACAATGTCCAATGCAAGCGGGGCCTCTGATGGCTTACTAGGTTCACATGTTTCTCCAGGCACAGTAGATTTCTCGCCTTCAGCTAATAAATGTCACAAAATAAAATTAGTAAAGATTCTAGATCAAAGAAACTCATAATTCGCTCAGAAATTTTGAGTACCTTCTTCTGATGCAGTGAGCATTGGAATGTCTGGTTGTCTCATTTGCAAAGGGACCACCAATCCAGGGGGGGTCTGCGGACCACTTGGAGTTTTCGGATGTTCATGCTTCCCAATATAGTGGACATCTGTAATATGCCCGTCATGTGATCTCTCCACTTGCTTTTTTGCTAGGCAATTAGGGTATGTGCACTTATAATAACTCCGAGTAAACTCATTTCCTCTGACAAGCTTCTGACCATACTTTCGCCAGTTATATCCATCTTCTAATGGTTTTTCAGGTAACTTGAAGAGAGTATTACCACGATCAGATGGCAACCCATGGCCACTAGTATCAGGGTTTCGCCTCGGTTGCAACTTATCCAAAGTTTTCTCAGGCCTTGCGGGATAAGTCACTAGTTGTTGATCAGATCGTGATACAACTACCTCCATGGTCTGACTTTGTATTTGATCTGAAGAATTTGATGCCTTATTAGATAATGGGGAAACCACTTTCTCTATTACACCAGATTCTGATCCACATGACTTTGCATCTGAGTCCTTTGGTAAAATAAGAAGATGACTACATCCAGATGCATCACCCTCACTCTTAAGACCCTGTTTCTGCCGCACAGTTTCTGACTGGTACTCTTGTACTTTAGAAAGAGAAATATCTTCTTGATTAGATTGTGACACATTATTTGACACGTCTTGGCATGTTGAAGGATGTGTAGTTTCCTCTTGATTACTTTTTGATGCTTGTGCGTCAGTAGCAGGACTCAGTCTCTTCTGCAATTCACCAGAAACAACATCAGCTGAGATTGATTCACAGCTCCCTTTCTCTTTTAACTCTGGGTTGTTGGTTGCAGGGTCAGGATCAGTGTCTGGCTTCGGCTGTAAATTCTCGGAGGGAACTTTGTTTGTTGCCTCTTCTCTAGGGGTACCCATTATCCTGCGCAAGACCATCTTTGAATCATGAGAACCAAATTATACACAGTTTCGGCAGGATAAGAAAGTACAAATATATGGGCAAATGAAACCTTATTCTAGTTATCATGCTGTGCATTTTCAAGAAAAAAAAAAAAAAAAAAAAAAAGAAACAGGAATAGTAGATGCTGTGAGTTAACACTTCAATACTTATCAATTGTTGATATTGGATCTATTTGAACAACAGCTACTACCCCTCAGGATCTATTTGAACATGAATAAATAATTCCAATGATCTGAGAACAGAAGAAAATAGCTGTTCATGGGAAAGGGAACATTCCATTGACAATACCACTGACTGAAATTTAAGAGTGAAATTCTAGATATTCAGGTTTAAGTTGTTTCAGACAAATAAAATCCAAAAATTGTTTACACAAGATATCTTGGTAGTCAATTGCGTGAGTCACTACTTTCTTATTTCGTTTGACTACCATACATGTCCTTCGCTATGTAAGATCAACAAAAAGCTCGGGAAATGTTGCTCAAGAAAATGACACATTCTGTTAAAAAAATTTGAACAAAAATAAGAGAAAATTAATAACACAGAAAAATAGGAAGTAAACTACTGAAAAGCAAAGAAGAGAAAGCTGCCTTCATTTTGCAAGTTACAAACTATACATATTTTCATATTTGGTCTTTTCTTCTTGTCAATTTCACACTACTGGAGGAAGTACCTTACTTATGCGCAATGACAATGAATCTTCCACGTGAGAGTCACAGTCACCAAACTTTTACAGGAAAAAAATCACAAGACCAATTCGGGTGGAAATGGACAGTAAACCATTAATTAGCTGAAGGATTAAATTAGGATAGAGGGGTTAAAAATACAGACAAGGGAATAGTTTGAAGGGTTTAACATGATGAGATAGTAATATCTTTTATAAAGATGATGAGATAGTAATATATAATAATTTCTTTTTGATAGGGAAGATAGTGATATATATAATTGAAATCACCATTTCATTACAACCTTGTTTTGATGACAAATGTTCTAAACTGTCAATAGAATTATCGCGGTCAATATCATTATTATAATTATTATTATTTTTGATAATGGTAAAGAAGTAAAAAAGAAGGATTATAATTTGATTCATTAAATCAGGATTTTCAATAACTAGCAAAGATGAATAAATAAATTTAGGCTTTTGAATCACTGGTTGCATGCCTTGAAAAGACCAAAACAGTTTGCAATTTATAAGGGAATTAGCATTTTGCTATAACTATTGTTTCTCACAAGACCAACAAGGATGGGCATCTCTTTTTTTTTTTACTTTTTTTTTATAATCGAGAAATCTACAAGCGCCAACGGCGCATAACTCGAACCTCAATGGATAATAGGCCTGCCCCTTTGCCCTTCTCCACTTAAATACCGTGTTTTTGCATGTGGTAAGGTTCGAACCTGTGACATGCGCCTAACCCACACATCACGAGTTGTGCTCTTGCCACTAGACAAAACCCTGGAGGCAACAAGAATGGGCATCTCTAAGCAGGGAGGATATACATAGTGTGATCTTTCAACCATTTGCAATAAAGTACTATGTAGTTTCTTTACTATGTGGTTCTTTATTAAAGGTCCATCTTCAAGAATATCTTATGAGTTACTATATACAATCAAGAGCTCAATTGAGTTTACTTTTACACTTCGCAACATCTTTTTTTTTTGAAATTGGTAACATTTGTATTAGATATAAACATGACTACACTAATTCAGTGTTCCAAACTATAAACCAATAAACTAGTCAATAAACTTTTACACTTCGCAACATCTAAATAAACCAAAAGTAACATTTTACTCCACCCACTCATTGGAAAATCATCCATGTTCCAAACTATAACTCAATAAACTAGTCAACATCACACATTTTTATCTTTAAAACGCCTAATAGCTAATCAAGACCTCTAATTTTGAGGCACAGAAAGTAACAAATTTCTCAACCATTGTGACAAGGAGGATGATATTTATATGATTCGTAATTAATACTTGTATTTATTTTAACCATTACAACCACAATATCGCAAACCATATCTTAAATTTCCTTTCTTTTTTGACCTCTACACACTTCTTCACCTAGGAAAGGGAGGAACATTAAATAGAATACTGAAACTAAGCTGGAAAAATAGATAACATGTCATGCAAAATATGTAGTTTCTTTCTCGCTCTCTTTTCATAAGTCTGAAGCAATCTTTATATTAGATTGTAGCTAGATTTTATGTGTGGAAGGAACAATTTGTAATAGTTTACAACTTCTTTCACGTTCTGAGCCGAGGGTCTTTCGTAAACAGCATCTCTACCTCCACATGGTAGGGGTAAGGTCTGCGTACACTTTACCCTCCTCACTCCCCAGACCCCACAATGTGGGATTACACTCGGTATGTTGTTGTTGTTGTTACAACTTCTTCTAGGTGATAGTGCTGAAATTTGTAGATGTATGTTATTACTTGAATATTTCCCCGTCGCTGTACACAAACCAAAACAATGGTCCATCTTAATTCTAGATCAATGAATATCAAGAGCTGAACTATGCCCTCATCATTCCTAACAGGAAGCAGATATTTGGGAATCAATAATTCACAAAAAGATAGACAGGGAGAGAAGCAGGGGTTATACAATTCTATGAGGATACAATTAGAAGAGCGCATGTATCGTGAAATAATGATGCTATAATATACTGCATGGAGATGAGAGAAGCTGCTGGTACAACTTTTCCAACCAGAAAAGGGCACAAGGCAAATGGACAAGAAACCTCTAGATGATAATAGACACGGAACGCCAATTTCAGAAGCTATAACCATGAAAAATTCTGCTATTCTATGACATGTCAGAAATGGAATTGGTGTCATTAAAGAGTTAACTAAACTCTAGGCTGTTTCTTTTGGAAATGACCAGAAAAGGGACTTAGAAATCTAGGAAGCCTCTCATATTGAACCATAACCTAAGCAAACCAATCAATTTTCATGATCATGTGAAGCAACATGAGTTCCAAAGCAAATCTTGGGACAATTGCCAGAATTCATATTTAAGCATTGGTGAGCAGAGTTACCAGTACATGTGCCGGTGTGAGGTAGCAGGCACCAGGTGGACTAATCAAAGTGCTCGATGGCTCATATACCACTGTCATTCAACAACAATCCTATTTAGCAATGACTACACATGTTTATTTAAAAAAAATGGGCTTTTTCCTAAAAGAACCTTATGCTCAACATCATCCAGTCCACCAGCCATTAAAAGGGAACAAAAATCAAACAGAAAGGAGAAAATTTAGCACCAAAGCACAGGAAAATCTAAGGGCAGACAGCTACATAAACTTAATAAAGAACAAGTCTTTAATCAGTAAAATCCCTAAAATGTAACTAAATTCTACAACACTCAAGAAAAAGATAAAAACCCAGAAACAGTAGCACAAAAAACAAAAAACTAAAGAATTGAAAGTCAAATTGAACAAACTCTTACAAATTCAAGAACCCAAATTCACAAAGCTAATTTGTACCTTTTTCCTGCTTTATTTTGCCCCTATATTCTCCTGGGAAGTTGGGGTCTATATCAAGAAGCTGGTCATTGACTTGGACCAAGTACTATATAGCTCTCAGAAATAAATACTACCAGTATACAAAAAGTATAAGTAATTAAGAAGCTGAACAAATTGAGAAAAGGTCATTAACTGTAATGTTGAAGGAGGAGTAATTGTTCAACCTTTGGATTGGAGTGGGAGAGTGAAGTCAGCCGTTGGATTTGTTTAACAAACTTTTTTAAGAGAGAGGGGGGGGGGGGGGGGTTAATCTTAATCAGGAAATAGACCATTGAGAAATTGGCTTTGTGATTTATGAGGAGAATCCTACTATTTTTACCTTAATGGGTGTCAGTGATGTCCCCTCCGAATAATGACACGTGGGTCATATTGATTCCACCACATCAAAGTCAGAGGTTTTTGTTTTTGACTTCTTCCTTTTTACTACTCCTTTTTTTTTTCCAACAAATTATATTAACACAAAAAATAATTGGTATACAACTTTCCACAAAGAGACATGATCAACAAGTTCACGCCCCTTGGTCTCGAGTAGAAAGAGCAGAACGCTTAGCAGGGGCGGACCCATATGGTGTCAACTGACCCTGTAATCTCTAGTGGGCCGGAGTTATGTGTGCACAAGACAGATTATCCCTTCTGTATTTATTATTCTTACTTTTGTCTGTTTTCTATTTCACTTTATTTTTTTTTCCTGAAATCAATACACATTATTTTACAGTTTTACCTACTTCAAAAATTAACCTATCTACAAAGTGAATTTGTTTATTTCTTTCTTAAATTTTGATAAAACATAAAAGTATATTTGTTTAAATTATTTAAGAACAAAAAAAAGTGTTCAAACCCTACTTGTCTCACCCGATACTATTTATAAGTTATATGAATAGCCACCGCCACATTTAATTGAACCCGCTTGTATAAAATTCTGGGTCCGCCATTGACACTTATATTGCTGATAAGATTAAGAGACCGTTTGGATTAGCTAATTTGAAGTAGTTGATAAGCATTAGGTGCTGAAAAACACTTTTAAGTGTTGAAACTGATTTAATAAATAAGCAGTTACGTGTTTGGATACAAGTGTTGAAATTGATAATAAGTTGTTGCAGTATTTGATAAAAAAATGCTGATAAGCTTTTTTCTGTTAAAATGACTTAAATAACCTTAGAAATGTTTACGCTTATAAGGGCGTAATTTCTTCAAAATTTTAGATTCCATATCGATTCAAATACAAAATATTCTATTTGTCATTTTATTTTAAATACAACTGTGTTTAGATAAGATAACTTTTATGATAAATATAATTTATTTTAAGATAAGCATATAATCATAAGTTATAATAATTAATAAATTGATAAAAGTTTTTCAGTAAAAAATAAACCTAAATAGGACAAAATATTTGAAGAGAAACAAACATTGTCTTCATCACCACAGCACTTAGAAAGCAATACACCAAAAATTTAATATGTCCTCTTTTATTAGATACAGTTCAAAGATTAATACACAATCACATAAATACAAATATGCAAAAGAATAGAGAGTTTGATTATCTTAAATAGTAAATGAGAATTGCAGTGAGTATCGATGTAAGAGTTTTGTTCCAAAAAAAAGAATAGTTTAAGGATAAAATAGTAAAAATCTTGGTCAAATTTAAAGTGCTTATAAGCACTTTTAACTTTACCAAACGCGTAGATAAGCTGAAAAATGCTTATAAGCTAGTTTGACCAACTTATAGGCTTAGTCAAACACCCTCTAAAACCACTTCAAATAACATAATTGCAGCCATTTGGTGCAACCTCTAACTAAGGAAGTCTAACGAGCTGGGTCAACCCGTTTTCGGACCGGCCCAGACCGGTTGATATCAGAACCGGCCCGGACCGGTACAAAAGGGGCCGGGTGGGCTAGGTTAATGGGGTAAGGGGAGTTGGTCCGATCACCTTAGTTTCACCGGTTAACCGGACCGGTCAAAACTGGCCAACGCGATTCACTGTAAAACCGGTTAACCGGCCCAGACCGGTTTAATAGCTACTTTCAATTTTTTACTTTTTATTTTTAATTGTTTCTGACTTTCTGACCATTGGCAAAGGTCTACTGGGCCAAGGGGTCGTTGCCCATCGGCTATTTTGCACAAATAGCCCATTTTTTTTTAAATTAACACTTTTTGTAATGACCTAATTAGCCCTTTGAAAAACTACAAATATATCTCACTCTTCTTCATTTCTTCACTTATCTCTCATTTCTCAAACTCATATTCTCAATTATCGTTCTCTCATTCTTCACCTAAAGTGCAATCAAGTATTTGGCTCTCATTTTTTTTGGAATCAAGTATGAGAATTGAGCATCCTATAGAATGGGGCTCTGATGGAGATGGAAATCAAGCAACTCTAAACCCTATGACTGGAGGACTTATGAAATATGATAAAATGAAGGATCGTGAGGAGTTAGCAAAAATGATTGCTTTGGGTTGTCTACCTTTTTCTTTTGCTTCTTCATCGTATATTATTATGTATATTCAAAGGATTTATAATCCTTTATTTAAAGGTATCCCTAGAAGTACTAGTAGATCTGATATCTTTAGACTTCATGGACAATATCAAACATACATATGTTATTGTTTAGCCACCTTCCTTGTAGAGATTCTCTAACTTCTGATATTGCCCATGCTGTTAATGGAAATGATTATTTGACAATTACATGTCATTGGATAAAGGATAATTATTGTGTGCAAAAACGTATTATAGCTTTTAAATATGATGAAGATCAGAGTCATACTGCTATGTTTATAAGTACCACTATTTGCGAAGGGCAGTTGGTGTTATTCAAGGAAATAATAGACAATCTAGAATTAGGGAATTTAAGAATAAGTGTACCAAGCATAACCTTAAGCATAGATTCATGCGAGACGAAATTGTTACTAGATGGAATTATACATATATATTTTTAAAATGTTGCTACAAATATAGATTCCCAATAACTGAAGTTGCTAATGCGCATTGTACTGATCCAAACCGTATATTAACAACTACTACTTGGGAAGCCATTAATGATGTTGTTAAATTTTTACATAAATTTTATACAACTACTATTGAGTTTTCTATAGCATATTACCCTACTGTTACTATGGCTTTAGTACATATAGCTGAAATTTCTTTTCTACTATTTGAATTTAAGAAGAAAGAAAAATATAAGGATGTTGTTGAAAAAATGCAAGCAAAATTCAAAAAATATTTCTTTCCAATTCATCCGATTTATTTAATTGGTGCTATTTTAAGTCCTTCTATTAAGACGTCTGATTGTCACCAATTAATCAATGCTTTATATACTTATATGGAGATTGGACCAACTGAAATCCCAGATATATATGTTTGTATGGACAAGCTAAATGATTCTTTACAACAATTATATAATTATTATGCAAATATATTTGATGATGATGCTCTTAATGTAGGCAATATTAATGTCACTATGCATTATACCACTTCTACTACTGTGGATGATGATGAAGGCCTTGATAGTTTTAATATTTTTTTTTACATATTCTAACACTCAAACCACTAGTAAGAACATTGATGAACTTCAATTCTACTTGCAAAAGCAAAAAGAGCCTCGCACAAAGGAATTTTACCGTTGGGATGGGGGCATGAGAATGGAAAGCAATTTTCTGTTCTTTCCGCTATGGCTCGGGACGTGCTGAATGTGCCAATTTCAACTGCTGTATTAGGGGTGTTCAAAAACGATCCAAAACCAAAAACCGAATCGAGCCGAAGTTTAATGGCTTACTGGTAACGGGGTTAACGGCTTAACGGACGGAGAACAGATTGAGATTTTTTTATTAACGGCTTATCGGTTTGGGGGCGGATTATTCAATTTTCTTAACGGATAATCCGTTAACCCGTTAAGAATATATATATATATATTCAAAATTTATTTTGATTTATATATATTAAATATAAAAAAAAAAAAAAAAAACCTTGACTTTAGTTTCCACTTTCCAGTATTCTGTCTGTCTAGTGTCTAGGACTAATGTTACTTGCAGTGACCTGGAGCTAAAGCTAGTTGGTATATTATAAGTCAAGTTCATCGAAGCCAAAGAGTTGACTAATAAAGACATCATTGAGAAGTCTGATCCTTTTGTTGAGTTGTTTATACGTCCACTACGCGATAGGACAAAGACCAGCAAAGTTATTGTAAGAGAACTTCCATCTATTATTGTCCTTCTTAATTTATTTATCTCCTGATGAGGAATGTATAACGCCAGATTTTGTTTCCTTTGTTAAGGATAACTGTTTAAATCCAATCTGGAATGAGCACTTTGAGTTCATAGTTGAAGACATATCCACTCAACATTTAACAATTAGAGTTTATGATGATGAAGGGATTCAGGCTGCTGAATTCATTGGTTGTGCTCGAATAGATTTGAAAGACCTTGAGCCCGGTAAAGTGAAGGATGTGTGGCTGAAACTGCTCTAGGATCTGGATATACAACGGGACAACAAAAACAGAGGATAGGTAAGAATATGTTGATATGTATGTCTGGTGTAATTTCGATTTGTGAATATGTATGATAGGTCGATAAACCGCCCAATAACCGCCTGATAAGAGCTAAACCGATACCAATCCGCCCGATATCTTATCGGGTGGCCAACGGATTAGTGCATTTAAAAGCCGATAACCGTTAAGAGTAATTAACCGCCCAATCCGCCCGATAAGCAGCCCTATGTTGTATCAAAAAGTGCATTTAGCCAAGCAAGACAACAACTTGGAAACACCTGTCACTCATTGGGAAGCAATGCTTTGGAAGTTTTAGTATGTTTCAAAGATTGGATTAGATCGAAACGAAGAAATCAAGGACGTGAAGATGTTGATAGCCCAGAAGACAAAGAACTTGGAGATATATTAACACATGGTAACCTATCTGAATTTAACACTCCAGAAGAAGGTCAATCAGTTCATATTGATTATGAAGAACTTACTAAGGCAATGCAAAACTTTTGAATTTACTCTTTTTTGTTAATTTACTATTTTACTTGTTGTTAAATGTAAATCTTTCAATTTGTAAGTTTGAATTTTTAAATAAATGTAGCATTTGCAATTTATAAGTGCAATTTTTTTCCATCTTCATTGTATTCTTTATATTTTTATTTTATATTAATATAACTTACAATAGTTATACAAAATACAAATTAAAATTAAAAATTTCACTAACCCTGACCTGCCTCTTGTACCCGTAACCCTTACGGTTCATTTTTTACCCGAATGAACCCAAACCCGTAAAGCCCGGTACTCCCTAACTCGTAACTGGCCCGGTTCGAAACCCGGACAGTTTCAACTTTTCCCTGCCCGGCCCACCCGTTTAACAACCTTACCTCTAACCAACTGAAACCAAATTTAAATAACTTAAACTATAATGATAGAAAAATCTCAACAACAATCGCGAGAAACAAATTCTGTATCAGGATCACCATTCCTAGGAGTAATAGAAGCATCACACAAACTAGATGTCCCGTTGGGATCATCATTCCTAGTTGTAGTAGAGTAAATTAGGAACATCCCAAAGCTAGGCAAATAATTACAAATATCTTCCAAGAAGTTTTTAACACAAAGAGATCCTTAGCTTATCTGCTAAGAAAGCTGCCTTAGTACTGCACGGTGGATTTGCAAATTGGTTGGTTCCAATCCAGCTTGGCTACCTTGATCCTTCCTTCGCCAAAATATGTGCCACTTTGTTTCCTGCCCTATGTTTGTACTGGATTATCAACTGTGCAATAACAACCTGCAATCATATATGATAAAACAATAAATAGGAGAAATTAACGTTTTCTAATAGTGATAGAGCCTGAGTGGAGTCCGTTTCTATCTCCAATGGGAACAGCTTGGGGTGCAGTGCAAGCAGCAAACCAAACTTGATAGCAAGTAGTTCTTCACGAGTGTGATTCATAACATTCATACCATAAGAGAATCCCCCCATCAGTGTTTAACTTAACAGAAATGGTATTAATATTCCTGGGATTCGTTGGCCTGATTGTCAAAAGTTTAAATGCGCATACAAACAAAGCTCTGTGAAGGATCATTGGTAACATAATTATTGTGATTTCTTTTGGTCCAAAGGTTCCAAAGGCTAAATGCATAGAAATCCTCCCAGATGAAAATATTACCAAAAAGTTGTGGTTTTTACTTCTCACCACATCAAGCCAATGCTTATCATTAGTAGGGGTATTGTTAAAATTAATGCCAATTTGACTCCAATAACTAGCGGCAGTGATGCAGTCCATAAAAATGTGCTTAACAATTTTAGAGCTGGCTCTGCAAATCATGCAAGTAGGGTCGATATTCATGCCAATGTTATACGGAAATGATCTAGTAGAAAGCCTATTATGATAACATTGTCATAAGAAAGTTGTTAGGAACACAGATCCACTCAAATATAGTATAGCGGAGGTAACCACATTTATGATACTATAAACAAAGTTAGTACTGAACATACCATTACTATTCATAGACCAGAAAGGGATATCTTTAGTATGAGGGTACAAGGAGGGGTTAGTTTACTAATACTATATGTAGTTGTTAGAACATATCTAGCGGAAGCAAGCATACAAATCAGGCATCAAATACATGTGAACTAGACAATGCAATAATAACGAGATTGGAAGCACTAACCTCTTGAAGTAGTTGCACAAACCTTCCAAGCAGCAAGAATTCAGGGCTGCAGTCTTTTGCTATTTGCTTAGTAAAACCTCGGACGATTTTGCTATTGGGTGGACAAGAACAATACAACTGAAAGGTAAGTTATTTGGTGAAACTAGTCTTCCTTTAAGAAACCCGAAATTAAGCCACAATAGGGGCTAAAAAACGTGTAGGATTCTGCAAGTAGAATCATACTCTAACTCAAAAGGATAACTTTTCTCCCAAGCTACTTTTTACCCAAGTCTGTCCAGGTTTTTTTTAGGTATAGCAGGGACCGCAGAAATAATAAGAGGCTACTAATTATAGTATTAATTCGAAATTAGCATGAATTAATTCTTACTATAATTAATTACAATTTATTCCACTAAAAACTGCAATTGAACTCCTCAATATGAATTTCGAAAATTCATTAACACTTATTTTAACTCTCCATGTTAAGATTTCAAATACCAGTTAATTAAATTAAATCACTAAAAATTTAATTCAATTAACTAATTAAATCCTTTATAATTCTGCTTAAACTATTTCATGTGACAGATACAAAATCTATCGGTCGGGTTTTCACATGAAAACTTATAAGCTTACATAAAGGGGTATCATCAAACTCAAAACCGAGTCACGAATTCTATCAACTAATTATTATTCACAAATGTTTTGTGTTATAGTCCAATCTATTAGGCATATACTAGCTCTAAATAGAGTCGTACCTTTTGATAAATCAAAACAATAAACAAATTACATTGATCATAATAATTATATCAAGATTAGGAGTATAAGCTCATTTAATGAATTAGAGAAAATATTATATAATATTCAGTACAAAAACATCTTTTCTCTACTTGGTCTGTTCAATATACATTGAGTATACTAGCACAAGAAGTTGGAGTAAAACTACTCCCATAATCAAGACAAATTATACGATAATCTTGTGCTACAATCATCAAGATATTTTGTCCAACAATATCTTTGATTGTGAACATAGTTTATTAATTATGAGAACCAACAATTTAATCTTCTGTGCATGAGCTAAGACTCCATACACTAAATTGTCTACTACATAACTAAAAGGACACACATATAACAAATGATCTATTTAAAATAGTACTTTATTGAATTGAATAAATTAAATAAATAATTGTTCCATAAAGAATAAAATATAATACTATGTCTAAACCGCATGGTTAATAGTATATCCCAACAATCTCCCACTTAGACTCATAACCATGTGTCTACTACTCTAACACCCATTCCTTCTACATGCTTGTCAAAAATCTTCTGTATCAAGCTCTTTGTAAACGGGTCTGCCAAATTGTCCTCTGACGCAATCTTCAACACTCTTGCATCACCTCTCTGAGTTATGTCCCGAATTAAGTGATATTTACGCTCAATATGCTTACTCATTTTATGGCTTCTTGGTTCCTTCGAGTTTGCAACTGCACCACTATTGTCACTGTCGCACCTCCTTTTTCCGCCTCCGCGAGGGTGCAGGGAGTTTTCTCCAATTAAAGGACAGTCGAAACGGGATTTGTTTGTTTGTTTCAGAGTCGCCACTTGGGAATTTTAAGGCGTCCCAAGTCACCAATTTTAATCCCTGAATCGAGGAGAATATGACTCTGTTTATTATTCTGCGAACCAGAAATCCTGAGTAAGGAATTCTGTTAATCCGGAAGAAGGTGTTAGGCATTTCCGAATTCCGTGGTTCTAGCACGGTCGCTTAACTGTTTTTATTCTTGGCTTAATTATCTCGATTTTACATTTTTATTGCATGATTTTGTTACCGCTTCTGTTTAGATTGTTTATAATTAAAGACCCTTCTTCGAATCGAATCACGCATACGTGTATTCGTTTTATATATTATATTTTTTTTTACGTGAGAAATCGTGTCACGCGTACGTGTACACAATGATATTGATAATATAATAATTATTTTTTTCGAAATTGTGTTTTAAATAAAATCAAGAACATTCGCACTTTTTGTATGATTAAGTAGTGAACCGCATGTAAGCACGTGATTTTTGCCCTATATGAGAATTACTCCCAAAAAATTCAAAAAATAAAGTAATTTTTCTTGGTGTGCAATTTTGTGATGTTTTGTGATATTTTGAATAATTATTTGTATTTTTCTGTGCATGTTTATTTGCTAAATTAATAAAAAATACAAAAATATGTCGCATTTTGCATATAGGATTTAATTCTACAATTGTTAGTAATTAAATTTGTTTTACAAAAATTAAAAATTACAAAAATAGGCATCGTTTGCATTTTTAGCATTTAATGTCCAAATATACAATTTTATGCTTAATTAATACTTAATTGTGCGTTAATTGTTATTGGGAGTTAATTTGCGCTTTTATAACTTAATTTAGTTCTTAATAATAGTTTAAGTATTTTTATAATTTAGTTTTAGAAAAATAAAAGAAGAAAAGAGAGCGAAAATATAAAGAAAGTCGGAATTGGACCTCTTCTTCAATTTCAAGCCACAGGCCCAAAAAATGGCCCAATCTTCCCAAACGACCCAGTCCATTTCAAACCGGGTCAACCCGGTCCATAACCCAACACCCCCTATCTTGCATTTCAAAAAAAAAAACAAAGCAAAACAAAACAAAACAAAAAAAAGAAAAGGAAGAAAACCCTAAAAAATCCCTCTCTCTCATCCCCCCCCCTTTCTCTTTCTCTCTTTTCTTCTTCTTCTTCAAGCATCCAAACACCCCATCCATGGCTGCCCTTCCCCCACCTCTTCTCCTTCACATACACACACACAACCATGGCAACACAACACACACACACCCGTCGCCCGTGTTTCTTCTTCTTCTTCAAGATCGCGAGTGTTTCTTCTTCTTCAAGTTCACGTTGATCGTTGCTTCTTATTCTTCCTCACTTCATGATGCTGCGTGACTGCTTCGTCCAGCATCTACTGCTGCTCACGTTTTGCGTTGCTGCTGCCCCGTCCGGCATCGCTTTCACGGTTGTCTGCTACCTCTCCTTCAAGCTCTTCGTTTGTCCGTTCGTGATCGTCTTCGGCGTCAAATGATTTTGGTGCGATATTTGTTTCCGGGCAGATTTGTTTCCGTTCAAGTTCGTCATTGTTTCGATCCGGTTAGTGGGTTTTTGAGTTTCATTTTTTGCCCGTAATTTGTTTGATATTTTTCGGATCCAAAATCGATAAATGATTCAATTCTTGTTTTGTTTGTTCATCATTGAAATAATTTTTTTTAGTTTGTTTATATGTTTGGTTGGTTTAATTTTCAGATTCAAATGAAAATTTAATTAATTGATTTTCAGTTTATTTCATGTTAATTTAATTTTTGCAAAAAAGGAATTGTTAGTTTAGGTTTAATATTGTTAGATTTAGTTTAAATCGCTTGAATCCGTTGTTTGTTTAATATAGATTTCATTCATGATCATGTATCTTTGTTATATTTTTTTGTTGGATTTAGTTAAGAAAGATTAATTGATTATTTGAAGATTAGTGATTTGAATATGTTTATTTGTTTTGTTTAAGTTCAATTCGAAATTTGAATAAAGTTTGTTATTGTGGTTGAATCTTTTCATTCATGTTCATACTTTGTTTGATTGATCTTGAATCCGAAATTTGTATAGTTTGATTTTCTTATTTCTTGTTTATCATTTGTGATTATTTCTTGAATTGGTCTCATAATCTTGTTTAAAGTTTAATATAAGAATTGTTTGTTGTAATGTTGTTAGAGTTGATTTTAAGTTCAATATTATTGAATTTAAGAATCTAAATATACTTGTTTGATTGTTGTTGTTTAAATCCGAAAAATAGGTTTGTTGTTGCTAAAAATATTGTTCAATCAAATTTTAGTTGTTCTTGGTTGTTCAATTTGTGTTCATGTGATTTGTTGTTGAAATGTTGTTAAAATTATGTTCATGTGATATTGTTGTTATGATGTTCATCCGTGTTCATATTGTTGTTTGAACATTGTTAGAAATTGATCATATTGTCTATATTTTGGTTAAGTTTGATTAATTGATGTGTTATAGCTGATGGGTAGTTTGGTAAATTTGTAATACGTTCAGGGGTAGTTTGGTAATTTCAGTAAGGTCGGAAGGGGTAGTTTAGGAATTGTACATTTTGTAATTGTTTATTTGAAGCATGGGGGACAAAATGAAATGGGGTGGGTTGTGATATGATTATTTAATATAAAGGGGGGACAAGATTTAATGTAAAGGGGAATCTTGCATTATTTTAAATGAAGCATGGGGGACAAAATAAAATGGGGTGGTGTGATATATTTATTTAATGTAATGGGGATGAGTGGAAAGATAATGAGTTGGGTAGAGAAAAAGTATTGATTTTAATTAATTGAAAGGTTTATGGGATGAGTTATATATGTGAAGTCTTGAAATCAAAAGAAAAAATAGATACGAGAGAGAGAAACAAATCTGAAAATAAGAGAGAGAAAAGGGCTGAACATTTAAGAGATAGAAAATTCCGGAAAATATTTAAGCTTTCAAAATAAAAAAAAACTAAAAAAAATATTCTGCTTTCTTTTGTTGTTTGAAATCAGAATTAATTGTTGTTTCATCAAAGCTGGAAGATTTTGTTTTTTTTGGATTACTACTCCACTGGTTTGTTACTGTTGCTGGGCTATTGTTGCTGTGTTGTACTGATTTTACTGCTGCTGCTGATTCTCATATTCATTTTCTTTTGCTTCCAATATCAGGTACACAACTGAAAAGCTGGTTATTGTAATCCGAAATATGAAGCATGAATACATATGAAGAATGAAAATTTGAAGTTTTAATTTCGTTTTTTTTCTTTGTTTCTTTTGTTGATTGTATTTAAGCTATTTCATGAATTACTAAATAATAGCTGGAATAAGAAAATAATATCATAAGTTAGTCTGTAATAAATCAGTTCGGCAAAACAGGTTAATTCACTAGCTATGAAGGCTTCAAGATTGTAGGTTGATCATGAACAAGTAGCTAAATTTAGTTAAAACATGAATTTAAATTAAACATCGTAAATTAGGCATTAAAGCATGACTTGAGCTTAAGCAAGATTAGAAGAACTTTTAAGTCTAATAAACTTTCTAATAAGCTTTAGTAATTATGGTTAAATATAGTTTCAAATGATTGTGAATAATTAATCTCAATAATATTTTTTTTAAAAAAAATAATAATAATAACAATGCTGAGTTTTAATCTAGCTATATTTGTTTATTTTGAATATTAGTTGTTGAATTTTTATTTTATTTAAAATTTCGAAATTAAGAGTAAAATTTTTTTTTTCATCAATATTTGTATTAACCAAGCAATCAGCATGTCATGTTTTCTTAAAATTATAAAAGCTAGTAATTAATTAGGATTTTTCTTTCTTTATTTTAGAGACTAATTTTTATAGAAAAAATGTAGTCGCTTTAAGATTTGTCCATTTAAAATAAATGAGATGAGCCTCGCTTAATGAAATGTATAGATTTCGGGGCCCTCAATAAATGTACAGTTAATTGCTTAGAATTAGGGAGGAGCCGTTTTAGCAAATTTCACGGCCCTACCCAAAATAATGACACGCTAGTCGCTCTAGGCGCGTATTTAATAATGTTATTTCCTTAAATACGGGTGTGCATTTATGTAACCCAAATCTAAATCTCAACGGAGTCGAAATGTGTCGATAACCACGGGTGCAATTGATTGCGACGTGATTTGAAATACGTTTTCACAATGTTGCAATTTTTCGTAAAATAATAACAATAAATAAAAAGAATAATAAAAGCGGCTAAGGGATAAAATTTGCTCATAAGTTTATAATACGTATTATATTAGATAATCAAGCCGAATATAACAGTTAAGCGACCGTGCTAGAACCACGGAACTCGGGAATGCCTAACACCTTCTCCCGGGTTAACAGAATTCCTTATCCGGATTTCTGGTGCGCAGACTGTAATACAGAGTCATTCTTTTCCTCGATTCGGGATTAAAATTGGTGACTTGGGACACCCTAAATCTCCCAAGTGGCGACTCTGAAATAAATAAACGAATCCCGTTTCGATTGTCCTTTAATTGGAAAAAACTCCCTTGTACCCCCGCGAGGGAGGAAAAAGGAGGTGTGACAGCTCTGGCGACTCTGCTGGGGAATTTATTTTTTAAACCCAGAACCAATGGTTCAGGGTTAGAAATTCGAGCTTAGATAAATTGTTATATTTGGCTTTATCTGATTTTTACATGTTTGAGCCTAATGTGCTAAATGCTGCTTTTACCGCTTTGATATTATTTGACTGTATATATAAACTGTGCCGAACCCTTCTCTCTTCACCTCCGGGGATGTGCTTACTGGTTGAGACTCCTTATTCTGTTAGTGTTATACCCTGAAATAAGAAAGAGGTCGGACAAGTTACGAAGCCGGATGGCCTTTTGGTTCCCGGTAAGTTGCCCCCTCCTCGACTCGAGTTGTCCGCTCGGGTACACAGTCTAGTACACTGACCCAGGTTTTGAATATAGAATAACGTGACTTCATGCCGGATCCCTAGTAGGAACGCTTATTTGCATCACGTTGCATTTGACTTTGGAGGCCCAACACAGGGGTTGGGTCTGTCTAGGACAGGTGTACCAAAAATGAAAATGACCATCCTGATGCATCTTACTTTCTACTACTTGCGCATTTATTTGATTCGGACTTGTGTGCTGACTGACTTGTGAATATCAGAAATAATATTTTGAAATTGAAAAAAAAAACGAAATAGCGGTTAGGGAATTGATTGTTTATTTTTGAAAAGAAAACAAATGCCCAAATACTGTCAAAACTCTGCCGAAATTTTAAGAAAATGAAAAAAAAATGTCTTATTAGTTTGTTTTATTAAAAGATAAGAAAAGAAAAAAAAAGTCGTTGTTCTGTTTTTGTTTTTCAAAAATAAAAAATAGAAAAAATATATAGTTTGTCTTGCCATGAAAATGAAAATAAAAAAGAGTCTTATTTTTAAAATGTTTTTTTTATTATTTATTTGCTTATGAAAATGCAAAAAGAAAAAAAAAGTCTTTCATTATTTGTCGCAATATATATATATATATATATATATATATATATATATATATATATATATATATATATATATATATATATATATATATAAATCCGAAAAGTTTTTTTTTATTTCCAAAAGATATATATATCTTTATTTGTTGCAAAGAGTATTTGTCTTGCCAAGAAAATTCAAAGTAAAATTCCAAAAAAGATATGTCTTGCAAAAAATAATATAAATATCTTTATTTTCCATTGTTGATAATAAAATTCAAAATTCAAAAAATATTTTTTAGAAGCATTTCTTTTATCAAAAGTAAAATTCCAAAAATATTTTTTTTTCTTCAGAATAAGAAAAAAAACAAATGGAAATTCAAAAAAAAAAAAAAACTTCCTTTTACTTTTGAAATTCTCAAAGTTCAAATCAAAAGAAAAGGAATTTTTTTTACAAGTCTTTCTTTCAAAAAGAAATCAATCAAAAAAAAATATATATATATATATATATATATATATACTTCCTTTCTTCTTTTGAAGCAGTTCTTTCACAGTTCCAATTAAAAAAAATATATATTAGTTCATTTACTTATTCGCGAGGCCCGAACTACGCGGGTTTGATTCTCACCGGATGTGAGATACGTAGGCAACCCTCATCGGGTCCAACCCCTTTTTTACTAAAATAGTCAAAAACCAAAAAAATAAATAAAAAACGTGTCAAAATTTTTTATTTTGTCATAAATAAGTCTAGTGGTGTCCAACCTTCCCTTTTGCTAAAAATAGCCAATAAAAAAACATGTCAAATTTTAATTTTGTCATAAAGATGTCGGGTGACGCTGTTTTATCAAGACATAGCCGAATGTTCCCGAAAGGGACGCCGGAAGGCTGACTTTGCATAAACAACCACCTTTTGGGTCATGTTTAGGATTTTTGGTCTAGTTGACCCACACAGCCTTAAAAATCTTCGTCCCCGAGGTGCTGAAGGGCCGTGTTTACAACACCCGGTTTTTATTGTAATTTGAAAAAAAACAACAACAAAGAGTCAGCGGTTAGGTGAATACCATTTGAATTTTTGGTCAAAATAAAGCCGAGCCAGCTTCGGCCGCGTCTTAAAACCGTTCTTGCCGAAATAGCCTTAGAGTATCTTTCAATCGTCAAAAGGTTATTTTCGTAAAAGAACAGACAAGTTTGTAAAGTGTCAAAATAATCCTCCCCGGCCTCAAAATTCATGTGAGATTTGGAAGGGGACACATTTGCAAAAATAGCCGTTTGGTTGCATTTGTCAAACAGGGAAAGGAAGCTGGCCTTTTTGTTTTGAGGTTATAAATCTTTTGGCTAGAATATATGGGTTGTTTGATTTTTGAGTTTGTTGGTCATCTTTCAACCTTTGAAACCCAGTTTATTTTATTATGAAAATTGATAAAAAAAATGTGTCTCATTGTTGTTACCTTTCATTTGGTCCGAACTACGCAAGGTCTGATTCATGCGGGGTCATGATACGTAGGCAATCTCCATAAGATTCGACCACCACTGAAAAAGAAAAAAAAAGGGAAGAAAGAAAAATAAAGGAAAGCGCAAGTGCATCGCATCTCTGATAGAATGGTTTAACTGCTTAGGTGCAATGCATCTCTAATATATGATTATCTGTCAAATGCCCTGACACTAACGTGATGGCTTCCCTTTGCTGTGTTCATATATAGAAAAGTGGTTGGTTGTGGTAACTCCTCCCTGCAAAGCAAATGACACAGAACCTCAGAACAGGGTGGGTCGGTACTGATGACCGACAACAATTGGTCGAACAGAACAACGGGTTGGTAGAAGAAGTGAAAATGCTGAGACAACATGTGGCAGACATGTATCAGGCATGGATAACTGGGAAAGCACCACCCCCACCACCGCCAAGCTTTTCAAACTCTGGCATTACCCATCCCCCATACTCTCCATCCCAACCCACTTATGACAGCTTTCCTAGCTACCCGAGTAGCTCCATCACTCGTCCACGCTACTCCCCTCCCCAATGCTACTTCTCTCCACGAGATTCCCAAAGACGGGCTTCACTTTCCAAATACCCAGCTCCACATAAGGCCTATCCACCCTCACAAGCCTACCGGAAGCCCCCTGGATCAGGTTTCCGGCCCAATCAAGCATTTAGGAACGAAAGGTTGCTGAAACAAGGAAAGGCTCTCACCCCTATCAGAGTATCTTATGCAAGTCTGTTTGAAAGGCTAAAGCATGCTGGCTCGATTGAGCCACTCCCCGCATGTACTCCAAATCCACTTGCAAGGAGCTTTGATCCGGCAGTGCGATGCGCCTACCACTCCAATGTCATAGGGCACAACATTGAGAGCTGTCATAGTTGGAGAAGGGAAGTAGAGAAAATGATCCAAGAAGGGCGGGTTGTGATTAATAATAGTGACATGGTGCACTCGAGCCCCCTCGAGAACTTGCCAACGAATGTTGATGATATTGAAGCTGGTAATGGTCTTGGCAGTATCGATGCAAAGCTCAGTGGCTAAGATGCCAGTCTTGATAAAGTGGAAGGACGCTCTGTTCCTTGGTTGACAAGAAAGAAGCTTGTGGTGGCTTATTTTGTTGACATTTATATTGTTCGGATTATTAGGGTTATAAGTCGGATATTGTCTTGTCCAGTTTGTTTTAGGATTTTGTTCTGGATTGTTTTGTTTGTTTTGTTATTTAAACCATTTCACCGGTAGTCTAATACAAAATTCGGTCTTTCTTTATTTCCAGTCATCTCTTTGTTTAGGCCTTTTATCATTTTTGTTCAGTGCCGATTCTAGTGACATGACATGCGCACACAGCTTGGGCCAAACCTTAAAAGTTAACCGTAAAACCCTGGAAAGGCGATCAGACCATTTAAAGGAAATAAGAACGGTTTGGGATTATTTGAAGCCCGAGTCTTGTGGAACTGGGGCAAGTTAAACACAAAGAAAACCGTTAAAATCAAGAGGGTCATTCATGATAATGAAAGTGTCGCCCAACGATGTTTTAGAAATAACAAAGGGAAAAGCAAATGTTTAACATAATTGTCAAGCCCAGCACCGTCGGAAGAGACTATAAATCTATTGTTTGTTGTGTTGTTTGCATTTGGCATGTTTTTGAAGACTGGAATGACAAAGGCATTTTGTTCTGCTACCTAAACACTTTATCCTTCGTTATCCCTTTTGAGCCTTACTTATTTTTCTTTCATACCCCTCGTTCGGAATCAGTAAAAACGACTAGAAAACGCGAGCATGGCATGAAAACATGAAGAAAAAAAAAAGAAGAAGAAAAGAAAACAACAAAACGAAAAAGAAAAGAAAAGAAAAATGATAACAAAAAAAAAAGTCAAATGAAAAAAGAGGATTTGGGAACTACGTTTGACCTGATTCCTCAAAGAGGATACGTAGGTGCTTTACGGCTCGGTCATAGTTTTGAAAAATGAAAAAAAATCAATTAAAATATCCCCAAGCAAGAAACTGGGGCAAAGGTTGCGTTTGTTGTAAATAAATCTAATTCCGAAGGTTGTAACTAATAACCCAAAATTAATGCATTTTTTGAGCATTTAATACCCTTTTTTTCTAGCCCTATCCAAAAACCCACATTACGGTCCAAAGAAAGACCTTTTGATCAGTCTTCAAAAGATGCCAAGACAGACAAATGAAGAGTCTTACCGGTGAACATAACATTCCGTTCCATAGCAGAAAGGACTCTAATCTCCAACAGAGAGAGTCATACTGGCAACACTCCAAATACCCAGCTGGAAAGTGATACAAATGAGAGAGTCTTATCGGTGAAAATCTTCACGGACACCATAAGGCGATGAAAGCTAAGAGAAAAAAACAAAATGAGAGAGACTTGATAGTGAAAATCCTTCGGGCACTACAAGTCGAATAAGATTGAGAATCAGATGGGGAATTGCCAATTGAAGGTCTTGAAAGACGATTGACGACGGAGGATAGGCCACATATGCATGTAATGACCATTAGAGTCGGTGTCTGCGTTTGATAGGTTTTTATTTATAGTTTCTTTTGTTACAGAGTCATCTTTTTCATTTGTCTTTTATTCTGTTCCCTTTTATCTTTTCCTTTCATAGAAAATTCCCCAGTAGAGTCTGTTTGGTCAGAACCAGTGGGAAATGATTTCAAAATAGGCCATCAGCTTTCCAAATATGCAAGATGAGATCTGACTAGTACATCCAAGTGGTATAGTCAGCAAGGAACAAGCGCGAGACTAGTGTCAAAAAAGATATCCCCAGCAAAAGGGAATTGACAAAAGGACTAACGAGTGTCAAGAGGGATATCTTTGCCAAAACCAAGGTTATAAACCTCAAGGCCAAGGCCCATGAACAAAGCAAGGAAAGCAGTGAGCATGATTTGGAGAAATTCATGCGAGACTAAAAGGTCGGAAAAATGCAAGTTTCCGAGCTATGCCACAAAAGAAGAGGGATATCCCCAGCAGAAAGGGATTATCCCCAGCAAATAATATCATCCCCAACAAGTTGTGGAGCGCGGAGCAAGGAAGGAGAAAAGGAAATGCCATCCCAGTAGGAGTATCACAACCAACCACCACGTTTTAAACTAACAAATTTTGTTTGATTTGAAACAGGTAAAGGAAATGGCATTGATGACAGAAATGCATGCCATAAGGGAGACTGTCAAACTGGGGCAGAAAATTTTCCTTTCATTCGGAAAATTTTCTGGAAGTCAGGTACCCATTCGAGGAAGAATAAAGATAGCACCAGTCTCAAGGGAAGTGGTGTTTGAACCAGTGTTGCCCCAACATAATAAGTTTCAATGGAGGAAGTATTCCCCAGCAGATAGAATAAAGGGATGACACTTGTGCAAAAAGCCATTATCATCCCCAGCAGCTTCCAGAAGAATGAAGCATCGATTTGAAGAGATAAAATTCCCCAGCAGCGTTATCCTCAACAACGTTATCCCGAGAAGATAACACTTTTATCCCCAACAGTGTTGAAAAAAAAAAGAGAAAAAAATTGAATTTGAAGGAGGGGAAGAAAGGAGACTTCCCCAGTAGTATTATCCCCGACAATCAGGCGTCCACCTGGAGAATAAGGAAGAGCAGTTGGAGTATTAGCAATCAGGCGTCCACCTGGAGAACAAGGAAGAGCAGTTGAAGTATCAGCAATCAGGAGCCCACCAGGAGAATAAGGGAATACAATGGAAGTATCAGCAATCAGGAGCTCACCTGGAGAATAAGGGAATACAATTCAAATTTTAAATAATCAGGAGCCCCCCTGAAGACAGAATGGTGATTTGTTGGTTGAAGTTGGGAGCCCGCCCATATAACAAAGGAATACATTCAGTCTTTTCATTTCAAAAAAAAAAAAAAAAAAAAGAAAAAAAAAGAAAAAAAAGAAAAAGGGGGAAGTAGTTTGCAGAGGAATGAAACATCCTACTCAAAAGGAAGTAATTTTGGAATGAGTAAGATAACATATTTACTCAGCAGAGTTATCCACAGCAGTGTTATCCCCAGTGGATCATCGAGATGTAGAAGCATCCTCGACAGAGTTTCGGGCAACCCAGAGTGGGTAAGGAAGAAAAGGAAAAGTCATCCCCAGCAAAATAATCTCCAGCAGTTTCGAGGGAAGACAACACAGGTAAGTAAATAATTCAGGAAGAAGGAAATGGTTCACCCATAGGAGAGGCATTTCCTCCTAAGTTTAGTTTCACCCATAGGAGATGCATTTCCTCCTAAGTTTACTTTTACCGATAGGAGACGCATTTCCTCCTAAGTTTAGTTTTGCCCATAGGAGATGCATTTCCTCCTAAGTTTAGTTTCACCCATAGGAGATGCATTTCCTCCTAAGTTTACTTTTACCCCATAGGAGAGGCATTTCCTCCTAAGTTTAGTCTTACCCAAAGGAGAGGCATTTCCTCCTAAGTTTATTTTACCCATAGGAGAGGCATTTCCTCCTAAGTTGTTGTTGAAATCAGGAGTCCGCCTGGAGAACAGAGACATACTTTTCAAGTTTGACGTCAGGAGAACGCCTGAAGAGAGGAAAGGCATTTTTAAAAGTTGTTGAAATCTTGCCAACCTAAGGAAAGGAATGGCGATGTATTGTTTGAAATCAGGAGCCCGCCTGAAGAGAGGAATGGCGATTTATTTTCAAAGTTGTTGTTGAAGTCAGGAGCCCGCCTGAAGAGAGGAAAGGCGTTTATTTTAAAAGTTGTGTATTTGAAGTCAGGAGCCCGCCTGAAGAGAGGAATGGCGATTTATTTTCAAAGTTGTTGTTGAAGTCAGGAGCCCGCCTGAAGAGAGGAAAGGCGTTTATTTTAAAAGTTGTGTATTTGAAGTCAGGAGTCCTCCTGGAAAACAGAGACATACTTTTCAAGCATTGAAGTTGGGAGCCCGCCCATATAACAGAGGAATACATTCAGTCTTTACATTTCAAGAGTTGAAGTTGGGAGCCCGCCCAGATAACAGAGGAATACATTTCAGTCTTTTCATTTCAAGCATTGAAGTTGGGAGCTCGCCCAGATAACAGAGGCATACATTTCAGTCTTTATATTTCAAGCGTTGAAGTTGGGAGCCCGCCCATAGAACAGAGGCATACATTTCAGTCTTTTCATTTCAAGTGTTGAAGTTGGGAGCCCGCCCATATAACAGAGGAATACATTTCAAGTCTTTAATTTTCAAGTATTGAAGTTGGGAGCCCGCCCAGATAACAGAGGCATACATTTCAAGATCAAGTCAGAGAACAATAAAACAGAGGGTTACAATAGGAATCCCCAGCAGGAAACAATAAAATTCCCCGGCACCGGGAAGCAGAAGGTTGCAACAAGAGGTCACAGCACAAACTCAAGTGCATGTGTCAAAAGAAGAAAAGTACCGGAAGAAATGCAAGCAGACAAGGAAGCAAGGCGACAAAAACAAATTGTACTCTAGCCTAGCTTCTTGTTTTCTTTTAAGCACGTTGTAATAAAGAGATCGGTAAGCAGTAGTAATAGCATGCAACAACAGTAACAGTGCAGTCCAACGGTAGTCCCAGCTACCAAAGTTTCCCGAACTACATTGACCTGATTCCTGTTTAGCCCAGGATATGTAGGAAACCTTTGAAGCAAAGGTTCGGTCAAATCTTTTTCAAAAAATGCTTCAACGGAGTACTCGAATGGGCAAAAATCGCTCGCTTTATCTTTGCACGAAAACCCTTCGTGTCTTCGGGCAAAGAGGGGCAGCTGTAAGCACGTGATTTTTGCCCTATATGAGAATTACTCCCAAAAAATTCAAAAAATAAAGTAATTTTTCTTGGTGTGCAATTTTGTGATGTTTTGTGATATTTTGAATAATTATTTGTATTTTTCTGTGCATGTTTATTTGCTAAATTAATAAAAAATACAAAAATATGTCGCATTTTGCATATAGGATTTAATTCTACAATTGTTAGTAATTAAATTTGTTTTACAAAAATTAAAAATTACAAAAATAGGCATCGTTTGCATTTTTAGCATTTAATGTCCAAATATACAATTTTATGCTTAATTAATACTTAATTGTGCGTTAATTGTTATTGGGAGTTAATTTGCGCTTTTATAACTTAATTTAGTTCTTAATAATAGTTTAAGTATTTTTATAATTTAGTTTTAGAAAAATAAAAGAAGAAAAGAGAGCGAAAATATAAAGAAAGTCGGAATTGGACCTCTTCTTCAATTTCAAGCCACAGGCCCAAAAAATGGCCCAATCTTCCCAAACGACCCAGTCCATTTCAAACCGGGTCAACCCGGTCCATAACCCAACACCCCCTATCTTGCATTTCAAAAAAAAAAACAAAGCAAAACAAAACAAAACAAAAAAAAGAAAAGGAAGAAAACCCTAAAAAATCCCTCTCTCTCATCCCCCCCCCCTTTCTCTTTCTCTCTTTTCTTCTTCTTCTTCAAGCATCCAAACACCCCATCCATGGCTGCCCTTCCCCCACCTCTTCTCCTTCACATACACACACACAACCATGGCAACACAACACATACACACCCGTCGCCCGTGTTTCTTCTTCTTCTTCAAGATCGCGAGTGTTTCTTCTTCTTCAAGTTCACGTTGATCGTTGCTTCTTATTCTTCCTCACTTCATGATGCTGCGTGACTGCTTCGTCCAGCATCTACTGCTGCTCACGTTTTGCGTTGTTGCTGCCCCGTCCGGCATCGCTTTCACGGTTGTCTGCTACCTCTCCTTCAAGCTCTTCGTTTGTCCGTTCGTGATCGTCTTCGGCGTCAAATGATTTTGGTGCGATATTTGTTTCCGGGCAGATTTATTTCCGTTCAAGTTCATCATTGTTTCGATCCGGTTAGTGGGTTTTTGAGTTTCATTTTTTGCCCGTAATTTGTTTGATATTTTTCGGATCCAAAATCGATAAATGATTCAATTCTTGTTTTGTTTGTTCATCATTGAAATAATTTTTTTTAGTTTGTTTATATGTTTGGTTGGTTTAATTTTCAGATTCAAATGAAAATTTAATTAATTGATTTTCAGTTTATTTCATGTTAATTTAATTTTTGCAAAAAAGGAATTGTTAGTTTAGGTTTAATATTGTTAGATTTAGTTTAAATCGCTTGAATCCGTTGTTTGTTTAATATAGATTTCATTCATGATCATGTATCTTTGTTATATTTTTTTTGTTGGATTTAGTTAAGAAAGATTAATTGATTATTTGAAGATTAGTGATTTGAATATATTTATTTGTTTTGTTTAAGTTCAATTCGAAATTTGAATAAAGTTTGTTATTGTGGTTGAATCTTTTCATTCATGTTCATACTTTGTTTGATTGATCTTGAATCCGAAATTTGTATAGTTTGATTTTCTTATTTCTTGTTTATCATTTGTGATTATTTCTTGAATTGGTCTCATAATCTTGTTTAAAGTTTAATATAAGAATTGTTTGTTGTAATGTTGTTAGAGTTGATTTTAAGTTCAATATTATTGAATTTAAGAATCTAAATATACTTGTTTGATTGTTGTTGTTTAAATCCGAAAAATAGGTTTGTTGTTGCTAAAAATATTGTTCAATCAAATTTTAGTTGTTCTTGGTTGTTCAATTTGTGTTCATGTGATTTGTTGTTGAAATGTTGTTAAAATTATGTTCATGTGATATTGTTGTTATGATGTTCATCCGTGTTCATATTGTTGTTTGAACATTGTTAGAAATTGATCATATTGTCTATATTTTGGTTAAGTTTGATTAATTGATGTGTTATAGCTGATGGGTAGTTTGGTAAATTTGTAATACGTTCAGGGGTAGTTTGGTAATTTCAGTAAGGTCGGAAGGGGTAGTTTAGGAATTGTACATTTTGTAATTGTTTATTTGAAGCATGGGGGACAAAATGAAATGGGGTGGGTTGTGATATGATTATTTAATATAAAGGGGGGACAAGATTTAATTTAAAGGGAATCTTGCATTATTTTAAATGAAGCATGGGGGACAAAATAAAATGGGGTGGTGTGATATATTTATTTAATGTAATTGGGATGAGTGGAAAGATAATGGGTTGGGTAGAGAAAAAGTATTGATTTTAATTAATTGAAAGGTTTATGGGATGAGTTATATATGTGAAGTCTTGAAATCAAAAGAAAAAATAGATACGAGAGAGAGAAACAAATCTGAAAATAAGAGAGAGAAAAGGGCTGAACATTTAAGAGATAGAAAATTTCGTAAAATATTTAAGCTTTCAAAATAAAAAAAAAACTAAAAAAAAATATTCTGCTTTCTTTTGTTGTTTGAAATCAGAATTAATTGTTGTTTCATCAAAGCTGGAAGATTTTGTTTTTTTTGGATTACTACTCCACTGGTTTGTTACTGTTGCTGGGCTATTGTTGCTGTGTTGTACTGATTTTACTGCTGCTGCTGATTCTCATATTCATTTTTCTTTTGCTTCCAATATCAGGTACACAACTGAAAAGCTGGTTATTGTAATCCGAAATATGAAGCATGAATACATATGAAGAATGAAAATTTGAAGTTTTAATTTCGTTTTTTTTCTTTGTTTCTTTTGTTGATTGTATTTAAGCTATTTCATGAATTACTAAATAATAGCTGGAATAAGAAAATAATATCATAAGTTAGTCTGTAATAAATCAGTTCGGCAAAACAGGTTAATTCACTAGCTATGAAGGCTTCAAGATTGTAGGTTGATCATGAACAAGTAGCTAAATTTAGTTAAAACATGAATTTAAATTAAACATCGTAAATTAGGCATTAAAGCATGACTTGAGCTTAAGCAAGATTAGAAGAACGTTTAAGTCTAATAAACTTTCTAATAAGCTTTAGTAATTATGGTTAAATATAGTTTAAAATGATTGTGAATAATTAATCTCAATAATATTTTTTTTAAAAAAATAATAATAATAACAATGCTGAGTTTTAATCTAGCTATATTTGTTTATTTTGAATATTAGTTGTTGAATTTTTATTTTATTTAAAATTTCGAAATTAAGAGTAAATTTTTTTTTCATCAATATTTGTATTAACCAAGCAATCAGCATGTCATGTTTTCTTAAAATTATAAAAGCTAGTAATTAATTAGGATTTTTCTTTCTTTATTTTAGAGACTAATTTTTATAGAAAAAATGTAGTCGCTTTAAGATTTGTCCATTTAAAATAAATGAGATGAGCCTCGCTTAATGAAATGTATAGATTTCGGGGCCCTCAATAAATGTACAGTTAATTGCTTAGAATTAGGGAGGAGCCGTTTTAGCAAATTTCACGGCCCTACCCAAAATAATGACACGCTAGTCGCTCTAGGCGCGTATTTAATAATGTTATTTCCTTAAATACGGGTGTGCATTTATGTAACCCAAATCTAAATCTCAACGGAGTCGAAATGTGTCGATAACCACGGGTGCAATTGATTGCGACGTGATTTGAAATACGTTTTCACAATGTTGCAATTTTTCGTAAAATAATAACAATAAATAAAAAGAATAATAAAAGCGGCTAAGGGATAAAATTTGCTCATAAGTTTATAATACGTATTATATTAGATAATCAAGCCGAATATAACAGTTAAGCGACCGTGCTAGAACCACGGAACTCGGGAATGCCTAACACCTTCTCCCGGGTTAACAGAATTCCTTATCCGGATTTCTGGTGCGCAGACTGTAATACAGAGTCATTCTTTTCCTCGATTCGGGATTAAAATTGGTGACTTGGGACACCCTAAATCTCCCAAGTGGCGACTCTGAAATAAATAAACGAATCCCGTTTCGATTGTCCTTTAATTGGAAAAAACTCCCTTGTACCCCCGCGAGGGAGGAAAAAGGAGGTGTGACACCGCACATCTCGGGTTTTTATGAAGTTAATATTGATAGTCTCCGAAGAACCCTTTTTTATTAAATGTTCGCTCGAAGTTGCGCGAACGCATAATCCGAATTGCTTTTAGAAATATAATCAGGTTACACGAACGTATCCCTAATCACAAATATATTCTTGATGGTAATATAAATTTGTTTACAAATTATTTATTACATCCATATTATTTTTATGTGAAAGTCATGGTAAACCACTATTTGAGACGCCTCTAAATTACTCGAAAAGGATTCACAAATTATTGAGTGTTGACCACAAATTATATTTTTTCGCGTATAAATTATATTCCTCCAAGCCATTCGAATTTAAAGAGTAAAAATGAACAACGTGTGATTAATACTACTATTTGTAGTGAATACATTATTTGCCTACCCAAATAAACAACGTGCGAATTACGTATAAACATTGGGAAAGAATTGATGTAAGAAAGGAAATGATATTTTCCAAGAATTTTCGTTATTCTATTTGAGGCGAATACTATTTTTTATATTTTTTAAAATGTTGCAATTTATAAATACAATCTTCTTCTACACCATTTGTTTTTAATCCAAATGTATGATTATTTGGTTTATTTGCTCACGATGATTGAATTTAGGATAAATATAATCAAACCAATTCTTATTCTCGGCCTATGCGAATATTTGCAAACACTAGCTCTATATTTTGTACAAATTATTGACATTATTTTTTATACTTTGTTTTTTTTTTAGAATTGAATTGATCGCACTCTCAAAATAACTATGGCCATTTGTTATTAAGAAAGAGAACTAATCTACCAATTGATTTAATAAGACGTCATCACATATAACGCAAACATACATCATGAACTGTTTGCAATATTCCAACATTGTAATCGTAACGGATTATATCAATTCACCTTTCAACTATTGACTATACACATAATCATTATTGCGCCATATATGATCAAAATACAACTAACAATCATCTAGCTTTGAACAAAATCAAATATTGGACGAGATATGCTAGTAATATAGTTTCTTGGTATTTCCATACTATCCTACGCTTAACCAACAGTATCACAAAATGTAATTAATGGCCAACTTTCTGCAATGTTCCTTATCTCAACAATTCAAACAGTAAATGTCATCACTAGTCCTCAAAACATATAAGATTATCGTGGAATTTACTACTCCAGAAGGTTAATTAATTAACAGTTTATCATGTCAAGTATAATACTATATTAACCAACTAAAACAAAACTGAAACTTAAACTAATAAAATTTAAATGAGTAGAAGACATCCTTATAATTCCAAACTTCATTTACTTGCCATGTTGAAGCTTTTCATGACATGAATTTACAGATATGTACCTGATATTGGAAGCAAAAGAAAATGATGATGAGAATCAGCGACAGTAATAACAATACAGCAACAACAGTCCAGCAGCAATAACAACCCAGGAACAGAGTTTGCAAACCAGTAGAACAATAATCCCAAAACCAAAAGCTTCAAGCTTTGAATGAAACAACAACCATTAATACTAATTTCAAACAAAGAAAGAAAGCAGAAGATTTTTTAGTTTTTATTTTTATTTTGAAAGCTTAAATATTTTTCGGACTTTTCTTTCTCTTAAATGTTCAGCCCTTTTTTCTCTCTTCTATTTTTCTTCTCAGATTCGTTTCTCTTATCTGTGTTTTTTCTCTATCTCTGTGTGTGTATTTTTTCTTCTATCTCTTGTTTCAAGACTTCCTATATATAACCCATCCCATAAATCTTTCAATCAATTAAAATCAATACTTTTTCTCTACCAAACCCATTATCTTCCCACTCATCCCCATTACATTAAATAAACATATCACATCACCCCATTATATTTTGTCCCCCATGCCTAACATAAATAAATACAAGATTCCTCCCCACTAAATTTTGTCTTGTCCCCCTTTATATTAAACAACTATATCACAACCCACCCCATTTCATTTTGTCCCCCATGCTTCATATAAACAATTACAAAATGTACAATTCCTAAACTACCCCTCCGACCTTACTGAAATTACAAAACTACCCCTGAACATACTGCAAATTACCAAACTACCCATCAGCTATAACACATCAATTAATCAAACTTAACAAAAATATAGACAATATGATTAATTTCTAACAATGTTCAAACAACAAATTTCATGAACATGATTTCTTCAACATTTCAACAACAAAGCACATGAACATGATTTCAACAACATTTCAACAACAAATCACATGAACACAAATTGAACAACAAAGAACAACTAAAATTTGATTGAACAATATTTTAGCAACAAACAATCCTATTTTCGGATTCAACAACAACAACAAACAAGTATATTTAGATTTCTAAGTTCAATCATATTGAACTTAAAATCAATTCTAACAACATTACAACCAACAATTCCTATATTAAACTTTATGAGACACATTCAAGAAATAATCACAAATGGTAAACAAGAAATCAAGCTATACAAATTTCGGATTCAAGAACAATCAAACAAAGTATGAACATGAATTAAATCTATTTTAAACAACAAACATGATGGATTTAAACGATTAAACCAACATATTTCCCTAACACAACTAAATTCTTTTAGACAAATAACAAGATCAACGATGAAACAATTATGAACTTAAACTTGAACTTAACAATATTAACAATTTCTAAAAATACATAAAACACATGAAACAAATTGAAGAAACAATTTATTAAACTTCAATTTGTATCTCACCAACATTAAACTAACAACTTTTATCTAAACAATAAATAAGAACAATGAAACAAACATGAAACAAACTGAAAAATTAATTAATCAAAGTTTCATTTGATTCTGAAAATTAAATCAACAAAACATATGAACAAACTAGAAAATGATTTCAACGATGAACAACGAACAAAACAAGAATTGAATTTTTTAACGATTTTGGATCCGGAAAATATCAAACAAAAATATGGACAAAAATAAAACTCAAAAACAACTAACCGGAGATGAATCAACGACGAAATCGACTAAACAAACAACGAACTTGACTATGTAGGGACTGTTTTGACGAGCCTCGACCAAAGCTCGAACAAATGACGACGAAGACGAAGAAGAAGTAGAAGCAGCCCGCAGCTGGCCATGAAACGCGAGCAGCGGCAGAAGAAAGTTGAAGGCGCTGCCAGCGACAACCATGGCAGCAGCACGACGGAGGAAGCAGAAGCAGCGGCAACGGCTGGCAGCGTTTGCGGCAACGGAGGAGCTGGAGTAGTTGGAACGATGAAGTGAGCAGCATCGCGGCAGCAGTAGCTCGAAGGAAGGAGGAGAAGTGGCTGCGACGAAGCCGACGGGGACGAAGGCAGCTGAAGCAGCTGCGTGAGCAGCAGCAGCAGTTCGTCGAGCTCAAACTCGAGCAGCCATGGACGTCGAGCTCCACCTCGTCATACTGGTCTACTTGGATGTGAAGTTGAGGGCAGCTATGGTCGAGCTTTGAGCTCGCCATGGATGACGAAGCTCGATGGAGGATGGTAGCTATGGAGTTGTTGGTGCGTTTGTGTGTTAGTGTGACGTGAGTGTTTGTTAATGGCATTTGGATGTGAGGGAGTGGGGTCGAGGGCAGCCATGGTTGTGTGCTTGAGGAAGCTTGAGGAAGAAGAAGAAGATAGGAGGGGAGGATGGTTTAGGTCTTTTAGGGTTTTTGGGTTTTGTTTTTGTTTTGTTTTGTGTTGTTTGTAAGATCATAGGGGTGTTGGGTTATGGACTGGGTCGACCCAGTTCGAAATGGACTGGGTCGTAGGGAAGATTGGGCTATTTTTTGGGCTTGTGGCTTGAAATCGAAGAAGAGGCCCAATTCCGACTTTCTTTATATTTTCGCTCTCTTTTCTTCTTTTATTTCTCTAAAACTAAATTATAAAAATACTTAACTTATTATTAAGAACTAAATTAAGTTATAAAAGTGCAAATTAACTCCCAATAACAATTAACGCACAATTAAGTAATAATTAAGCATAAAATTGTATATTTGGATATTAAATGCTAAAAATGCAAACGATGCCTATTTTTGTAATTTTATTTTTTGTAAACAAATTTAATAAGTAACAATTATAGAATTAAATCCTACATGCAAATGCGACATATTTTTGTATTTTTTTATTAATTTAACAAATAAACAAACAACAGACAAATACAAATAATTATTCAAAATATCACAAAATCTCACAAAATTGCACACCAAGGAAAATCATTTTATTTTTTTGAATTTTTTTTTGGGAGTAATTCTCATATTGGGCAAAAATCACGTGCTTACAGCTGCCCCTCTTTGCCCGAAGACACGAAGGATTTTCGTGCAAAGATAAAGCGAGCGATTTTTGCCCATCCAAGTACTCTGTATGAAGCATTTTTTGAAAAAGATTTGACCGAACCTTTGCTTCAAAGGTTTCCTACATATCCTGGGCTAAACAGGAATCAGGTCAATGTAGTTCGAGAAATTTTGGTAGCTGGGACTACCGTTGTACTGCAATGTTAATGTTGTTGCATGTTATTACTACTGCTTACCGATCTCCTTGTTACACCGTGCTTAAAAGAAAACAAGAAGCTAGGCTAGACTGCAATTTGTTTTTGTTGCCTTGCTTTCTTGTCTGCTTGCATTTCTTCAGGTGCTTTTCTTCTTTTGACACATGTACTTGAGTTTGTACTGTGACCTCTTGTTGCAACCTTCTGCTTCCCAGTGTTGGGGATTTTTATTGTTTCCTGCTGGGGATTCCTGTTGTAACCCTCTGTTTTATTGTCCTCTGACTCGATCTTGAAATGTATGCCTCTATTCTATGGGCGGGCTCCCAACTTCAATATTTGAAAATTAAAGACTTGAAATGTATGCCTCTGTTATCTGGGCGGGCTCCCAACTTCAATGCTTGAAATGTAAAGACTGAAATGTATGCCTCTATTATATGGGCGGGCTCCCAACTTCAACGCTTGAAATGTAAAGACTGAAATGTATGCCTCTGTTATCTGGGCGGGCTCCCAACATCAACAACAACTTTAAAAATAAGCGTCATTCCTCTCTTCAGGCGGGCTCCTGACTTCAATCAATAATCGTCATTCTATTCTTCAGGGGGGCTCCTGACTTCAACCAATACATCGCCATTCCTTTCTTTAGGTTGGCGAGATTTCAACAACTTTTTTTTTTAAATTCAAACTTCTTCTTTTTTTTCAAATTATCCTAGGAGAAAATTCATCAGACTAGATTTTGATCCTAGGAGAAGATTCATCCGACTAAGATTTTATTATACTATCTTGGGAGAAAAATTTCATCGGACCAAGATTTTTTGACTCTAGGAGATAAATCGTCAGACTAGGTCCATTTTGTTGTGATCTTAGGAGAAAGATTCATCCGACTAAGATTTTATTATATTATCTTGGGAGAAAAATTTCATCAGACCAAGATTTTGACTCTAGGAGATAAATCGTCAGACTAGGTCCATTTTGTTGTGATCTTAGGAGAAAGATTCATCCGACTAAGATTTTATTATATTATCTTGGGAGAACAATTTCATCAGACCAAGATTTTGACTCTAGGAGATAAATCGTCAGACTAGGTCCATTTTGTTGTGATCTTAGGAGAAAGATTCATCCGACTAAGATTTTATTATATTATCTTGGGAGAAAAATTTCATCAGACCAAGATTTTGACTCTAGGAGATAAATCGTCAGACTAGGTCCATTTTGTTGTTATCTTAGGAGAAAGATTCATCCGACTAAGATTTTATTATATTATCTTGGGAGAAAAATTTCATCAGACCAAGATTTTGACTCTAGGAGATAAATCGTCAGACTAGGTCCGTTTTGTTGTGATCTTAGGAGAAAGATTCATCCGACTAAGATTTTATTATATTATCTTGGGAGAAAAATTTCATCAGACCAAGATTTGACTCTAGAAGATAAATCGTCAGACTAGGTCCATTTTGTTGTGATCTTAGGAGAAAGATTCATCCGACTAAGATTTTATTATATTATCTTGGGAGAAAAATTTCATCAGACCAAGATTTTGACTCTAGGAGATAAATCGTCAGACTAGGTCCATTTTGTTGTGATCTTAGGAGAAAGATTCATCCGACTAAGATTTTATTATATTATCTTGGGAGAAAAATTTCATCAGACCAAGATTTTGACTCTAGGAGATAAATCGTTAGACTAGGTCCATTTTGTTGTGATCTTAGGAGAAAGATTCATCCGACTAAGATTTTATTATATTATCTTGGGAGGAAAAATTTCATCAGACCAAGATTTTGACTCTAGGAGATAAATCGTCAGACTAGGTCCATTTTGTTGTGATCTTAGGAGAAAGATTCATCCGACTAAGATTTTATTATATTATCTTGGGAGGAAAATTTTTATCGGACCAAGATTTCTATCTTATCTTGGGAGAAACATTTCATTGGACCAAGATTTCTATCTTAGGAGAAAGATTCATCGGACTAAGATTTGATATCTTATCTTGGGAGAAAAATTTCATCGGACCAAGATTTGATATCTTATCATGGGAGAAAAATTTCATCGGACCAAGATTTGATATCTTATCTTGGGAGAAAAATTTCATCGGACCAAGATTGTATCGGGAGGGAAATTTATCAGATTAGGACTTTTTATCCTAAGAGAAAAATGTAAAGATCAATGATTTGAGAAACTTACCTTCGTAATTTCTTCTTTTCTTTTATCCTTCCTTCGCTCTGCTTTGTTCTTGCTTGCTGGGGATAATACCACTGTGGGGGTCTCCTTTCTTCCCCTCCTTCAAATTCAATTTTTTTTTTCAGAATTTATTTTCTCTCAACACTGCTGGGGATAAAAGTGTTATCTTCTTGGGATAACGTTGTTGAGGATAACGCTGCTGGGGAATTTTATCCCTTCAAATCGATGCTTCATTCTTCTGGAAGCTGCTGGGGATAATAATGACTTTTGTTTTTCTGAGCACAAGTGTCATCCCTTTGTTATGTCTGCTGGGGAACAACTTCTCCATTGAAACTTATTATATTGGGGCAACACTGGTTCAAAGACCACTTCCCTTGAGACTGGTGTTATTTTTATTCTTCCTCGAATGGGTACCTGATTTCCAGAAAATTTTGAAAAGAAAATTTTCTGCCCCAGTTTGACAATCTTTCTTGTGGCATGCATTTCCGTTATGAATGCCATTTCTCTTACCTGTTTCAAATCAAACAAAATTTGTTAGTTTGAAATGCGGTGGTTGGTTGTGATACGCCTACTGGGATGGCTTTTCCCTTTCTCCTTCCCTGCTCTGCCTTCCAAAACTTTTTGGGGAGGATATTATTTGGTGGGGATAATCCTTTTCTGCTGGGGATATCCCTCTTCTTTCGTGGCATGGCTCGGAAACTTGCATTTTCCCGACCTTTTAGTCTTACATGAATTTCCCAAATCATGCTCATTGTTCTCCTTGTTTGTCCACGGGCCTTGGCCTTGAGGTTTTAATAACCTTTGATTTTGGCAAGGATATCCCTCTTGACACTCGTTGATCTTTTTGTCAATTCCCTTTTGTTGGGGATATCTTTTTTGACACTGGCCTCGCGCTTGTTCCTTGCTGACTATACCATTTGTATGTACTAGTCAGATCTTATCTTGGAAAGCTGATGGCCTATTTTAAAGTCATTTCTCACTGGTTCTGATCAAACAGACTCTACTGGGGAATTTTCTATGAAAGGAGAAAGACGAAAAGGAACAGAATAAAAGATAAAGGAAAAGGATGACTCTTTAACAAAAGAAACTATAAATAAAAACCTATCAAACGCAGACACCGACTCTAATGGTCATGACATGCATATGTGGCCTATCCTCTGCCGTCAATCGTCTTTCAAGATCTTCCCTTGACGATTGTTTTCACTATCAAGCCTCTCTCATTTTGGGTTTTTCTCTCAGCTTTCATTGCCTTATGGTATCCGTGAAGATTTTCACCGATAAGACTCTCTCATTTATATCACTTTCCAGCTGGGGATTTCGAGTGTTGCCGGTATGACTTTCTCTGCTTAGAGTCCCTTCTGCTGTAGAACAGAGTGTTATGTTCACCGGTAAGACTCTTATTTGTCTGACTTGGCATCTTTTGCAGACTGGTCAGAAGGTCTTTCTTTGGACCGTAATGTGGGTTTTTGGACAGGCTAGAAAGAAAGGGTATTAAAAGCTTAAAAACAAAATAAATTTGGGGTTTAAAATTACAACTTTCGGAACCAATTTTGCTTACCACAAGCACAACCCTTGCCCCAGTTTCTTGCTTGGGGATTATTTATTTATAATTAAATTTTTTAAAAAAAAAATTATTACACCATGCACACTATGCACCCTATGACCGAGTCGTGAGGTGCCTACGTATCCTCTTTGAGGAATCAGGTCAAACGTAGTTCCCAATTCCTCTGTTTTCTTCTGACTTTCTTTTGTTTTTTTGTTATCATTTTTCTCTTCTTATTTTTTTTTCGTTTTTTTTTCTTTTTTTTTTTTCTTTTTTTTCTTTACCTTCTAGGCTCGTATTTCCTAGTCGTTGCTATTGATTCCGAACGAGGGGTATGAAAGAAAATAAATAAGGCTCAAAAAGGGGTAACGAAGGATAAAGTGTTTAGGTAGCAGAATAAAATGCCTTCGTCATTCCAGTCTTCAAAACATGCCAAGTGCAAACAACATAATTGAACATAGACTTCTAGTCTCTTTCGATGGTGCTGGACTTGACAATTATGTTAAACACTTGCTTTTCATTTGTCATTTCTAAAGCACTGCTGGGCGACACTCTCACTCTCATGAACGACCCTCATGCCAATTTGGCGAATCTTGCATTTAACGGTTTTCTTTAAGTTTTACTTGCCCCAGTTCCACATGACTCGGGTTTCAAATAATCTCAAACTGTTCTTATTTCCCTTAAATGCTTTGATCACCTTCCCAGGGTTTTATGATTAACTTTTAAGATTAGGCCCAATATGTGAGCAAGTCATGTCACGAGAATCGGCGCTGAACAAAATGATAAAAGGACTAAACAAAAAGATGACTGGAAACAATAAAGGATCGGATTTGCTTTAGACTACCGGCGAGATGGTTTGAATAATAAAACAAACAAAACAACCAGAATAAAATCCTAACACAGCCTTGACAAAACTTAAACAAACTGATATGACAAATCGGAAAGATAAGAAGGTTTGACACAAGACAATATTCGGATTACAACCCTAATAATAATCCGGACAATAGAAATGACAACAAAATAAACCACTAACAGCTTCTCTCTTGCTAACCAAGGAACGGAGCGACCTCCCATTTTATCAAAATTGGCATCTTAGCCACTAAGCTTTGCATTAGTATTTCCAAGACCATTATCACCTTCCACATCATCAACCTCCGTCAACAAGTTCTTGATAGGGTATGAGTGCTCCATGTCACTGTTATCGATCACAATCCGCCCTTCTTGGATCATTTTCTCTACTTCCTTTTTCAAATTACGACAACTCTCAATGTTGTGCCCTATGACATTGGAGTGGTGTAAGCACGTTATTTTTGCTTTACGGACAATCGCTCCAAAAGAAAATAAAAAATAGTGACAAATGATTTCGCTGTACAATTGTTCGAGTTTTTCGTGACATGTGTTGTTAGTCATTTGTGGATCTGTCCCTTTTGCATTTAATCATTAACAAACAAAATACAAAATATGCATGTCAGGGTGATTAAACCATAATTCGGTCAGTAAAAGAAAATTCAAAAATATATGTGCATCGTTCGTTCTAGGCTTTTAGTTAACTTACCGAAATATTTTTGTGATAATTGTGTTAAAATGTTGCATTGTTGTTGGTTTTAATTTCATTATTTTATTGTTTGTTATTTCATTTTTGTTTTAAAAGAAAAAAATAAAATAGAAAAAAAAACAAAAAAAAGAGGGATTGAAAAACGGGTTAGGCCCAGGAAATAAAACAAAAAAATGGGCCCAAACCAGCACAAGTCCGGTCCAGACCAGGCCTGCCCAGGCACCTCCTGAAACGACGTCGTTTCTGGGACGGTTAATCTGGGCCGTTCATTCCCATTGATCCAACGGATCCAGGCCCTCCTCTAAACCCGTCAACATGACCCGATCCAATCCCCTACCCGGTCTTAACCCACTATCATCTCCCGAACGACGTCGTCTCTCCTCAATGAGTAGATCCTGGCCCTTGATCTCAATTGATCCAATGGCCAGGATCTAAACCCTCAATACATATATAAACCTAACCCCTTACCCCCACGCCCCAAGCCACACCCCCCCTTCAGCCACTGTTCACCATCTTCCCCAGGACCCCTTTCCTCTCAAACCCTAGCAGCCTAGGTTTTCCCCCGTGAGCCCGGTAACCACAGTTCCGATGACCGCCAAAATAACATCCCCGATGCACCCAACCATCCTGAACATGAATCCGTTAACCTTTTACCTCGAATCAACCCGTAGCTTCTCGAATCTTCCAACGAAGATTCGAGTAAAAAACCAGATCTACACCGATTGACCCCAAACTCACACCACGGCCCCCCCTGACCTTCCTCGTGACCAAACCAAGCTTGGTTTGGTCCGAATCTACCCACAACTCCTAAAAATCCATATCTGGAAATCCAGAACTTGAAACACATGCACCTGGGGAACCCGGCCGGTTTGGACATGGGTTTGAGGTCTAATAGACCTTAATCAAGGTGTTCTCATGTGAGAACACCCTGATTAAAGTTTGTTCGGCCTCAAAAGTTCGAAGTTGAATCAGATTTGGGTCTGTTTGATTTAAACATTTTCGGTAAGTTTTCCTTTCTTTTGTGTTAGTTTTGATTAAGTGGTCAGCATGTTTCGTTGTGTTTGTTTGTTATTTTTGTTATTTTTCATTCGGATTTCTTCATCTCTGTAAAGACCTTTTATTTGGTCGATTGGTTTCTGTGTATGATTTAAATGTATCCTATGATAAGCATGTCCGATTAGTATAGTCGTCGCATGAATAAACTTATATAGGTTCCTAGTGACTGACCAAGTTGTCCGAAGCCCTTTAGGTCCCTGAACATATTGTTTATGTGAGCGACTGATTATTACCTGCTATAATTAGTATAGTCGACTCGATAAATGTCGTTGATTAGTTTCTATAACTAATGAATCAAACGAGCTAATAATGTCGCATGACTAATTGATACTTCGCCACTGATTGAAGGCCCCAACATTGTTTGAAATAGTTTGTTTGCATTGAAAAATGACTGAAAGGTTCAGTCTAGGCAGTCCTGAATTTGAAACTTTCATCAGTTCAAAAATGCCCTGATGCGGCAAAGGGTCAAGACGGTGGTAACCAGGGTTTAACAGGGGTAGTCTGGGGTTTGCAAAGAACGAAAATGATTAGTTTAAATGAGCTGACAAGTAGGGTACTAATTTGGGATTAAATTAATGCCAATGGGGGACAAGACATAAGAGTATGGGGGCTTAAAATGAATAAATAAAACGAGCCCATAACTCTTGATTAAACAAAGACCAGGCGTGGGGAACAAAGGGGCTGGCACCAAAGATGCTTAGGCATGGGCTTAAAGAGTATGGGCATTCTGCCAATTGGCAAGGCAGGCAGCTCAGCTGTACTGTTTCTTTTGGCCTATAAATAGGCCATTTGATAATTTAAACGGGGCTGGACTTTTAGTCTTCAGAAAAAAAAAAAGAGAAAAGGCTGGAATTTTTAGTTTTAAAGCTGAAACTTTTAGTCTAAAGAAAGTTTTACTGAGTTTAAAGAAAGCTGAATAACATAAGTTAGTTTCCAAATAGATTGTAACCAAACACTGCCTGAAAGTTGTATAAGAGTGCATATTGGTCAAGCTGTCTTGGCCAAGTTCTGTTGCTTGCATTGACTGAGTTGTTTGTGGTTGTTGAACTGGTGGTTTTACTGCATCTGAACCCTCAGTTACTGCTGCTATTTCTTTACTTTTTCCTGGGACTACTGGCTTGGCACTCGACTATTTGCTAGTCCTTGTATTCTGGGAGATCACTGTTGGTTGTCTGTGGCTGTGGAAGACACTTGGTTCAGTTGGTTGTTGCTGTGTTTGTTGTGTATCTGTTGTTGCTGTGTTTACTGCATACTGCCTAGCTGACCATTCCTTCCTTCTTTGTCCTCCATACCAGGTACACAATTAATACCACAAATGTAACTGAAAGTTTGAGCATGAATGCAAAAGAGAGGACCTGCAGATTGTTTTTTATATATGTACATGAACTGTTACTCTAAATGTCATGAAATAGTTACATTTTTGTTTGGACAATAGAAGCAGCCTACATACTAAGTATATCAATGTAGGTTAACGAATGCTAGCCTTGTATGTATACTGCTAGGTGAAAATATGCCCAGTGTAATAAGTTGTATTTCAGACTTAGTCTGATGGTATAGTATATTCTCTAATGTAGGCCAAATAGGAAAGCTATCCGTTTTAGTTAAAGTTCTTTCTCCCTTTGCCATATTGTCCCATAAATTGATAAACTCATTTCACAAAATAAAGAATCAGTTCAGGGCCTCAACCTCATGAAGGTCGAGCCCAAATCGAAGCAAACCAAGTAGGCTCGCGTAGAACAGGCAGAGGCCCAGGTCTGGCCTATCACGCATGGGCTGGATTTGGGCCTATAATTGTTTGTTCGGCTGACTGCACATACAGCCCCATTTCTGAAATTTTTTTAGCTTTTCTGAATGTCATTACAAATAACTTGCAAGCATTTAATTAATTAGGACTATCTACTGTTTTCAATTGATAAGGACAAACGCGATAAGAAACGTAGTTGCTATAGGATATCCTTTTAAAATAAGAACGAGATGAGCCTCGATGAAAATAAACAAAACGTGCAAATGCGGGGCCCTTGTTAAATGTATATTATTGAAGCATTTAGTTTCCAGGATGGGTTGCTTAGCAAATCTCACAACCCTCCTAAAATAACAACACGTTAGTCTCTTTAGGATACGCTTTAATAAACCTTACCTTCTTAAACTCGGGTGCACATTTATGTGACCCAAATCCAAATCTCGACGGATTCGAAATGTATTTCTAATCACGGGTACATTGATTGTGACGTGGTTCGAGATGCGTGTCCATGACGTTGCAAATTCATTTTAAAAAAATAAGAATGAGATGAGCCTCGCCAAATAAAACACAAATTGCGGGGCCCTCAGTAAATATTTGCTTTAAAAATTATTTGGACTTCGGGATGGACCGTTTAGTAAAATTCCACGGTCTTACCCAAAATAAATACGCTAGTCGCTTTAGGCGCGCCTTTAATAATTTAATTTCCTTAAACTCGGGTGCACATTGATGTGACCCAAATCCAAATCTCAACGGAGTCAAAGTGTGTCGACGACCACGGGTACATTGATTGTAACGTGGTTCGAGATATATTTTTATAACGTTGCAATTCTTGATAAAAATAACAGTAAATGATAAAAGCGGTTGAAAGATAAAATTTGCACATAAGTTCATATTGTATTTAAAATCAGATAAATAAGCCAAATATAACAGTTGAGCGACCGTGCTAGAACCACGGAACTCGGGAATGCCTAACACCTTCTCCCGGGTTAACAGAATTCCTTATCCGGATTTCTGGTACGCAGACTGTAATATAGAGTCATTCTTTTCCTCGATTCGGGATTAAAATTGGTGACTTGGGACACCCTAAATCTTCCAAGTGGCGACTCTGAAATAAATAAACCAATCCCGTTTCGATTGTCCTTTAATTGGAAAAAACTCCCTTGCGCCCTCGCGGGTGCGGAAAAAGGAGGTGTGACAGCTCTAGCGACTCTGCTGGGGATTATAACCCAGAACCACTGATTCAGGGTTAAGAATTCGAGCTTAGAATAATTGTTATTATTTGGCTTTATTTATTATCTGATTATTACATGTTCTGAGCCTAATGTGCTAAATGCTGCTTTTACCGCTTTGATATTATTTGAACTGTATTAAACTGTGCCGAAACCTTTCTCTTCTTACCTCCGGGGATGTGCTCACTGGTTGAGACTCCCTATTCTGTTAGTGTCATACCCTAAATAAAAAGAGGCTCGGAAAGTTTCTAAGCCGGCTGGCCTTTTGGTTCCCGGAAAGGAGCTCCTTCCTCAGCTCGAGTTGTCCGCTCGGGTACACTGTCTAGAACACCGACCCAGGTTTTGAACATAGAATAACGTGACTTCATGCCGGATCCCTAGTAGGAACGCTTATTTGCATCATGTTGCATATGACTTAGGGGACTCAACACAGGGGTTGGGTCCGTCTAGGACTAGCAACCTGATATGAAAAGACCCTTCTGATGCATCCTATTGTTTTCCGTACATTTATTTGTCTCATGCCCGCATGCTGACCGGTGTTTGGAATATTGTGAAAAAAGAGAGAGGAAATAACGGTTAGGAATTGATTGTTTATTGTTGAAAAAACAAATACTGTCAAAACTCTGCCAAAATTTTGAAAAAAGTCGTTGTTCTGTTTTTCAAAAAAATAAAATATCAATAGAAATATAGAATTTGTCTTGTCATAAAAATTAAAAAAAAAAAGAGATCTTATTTTTAAAATGGTTATTTTATGAAAATAATAATAAAAAGAGTCTTGTGTTGTCTTTACTTTTATTATTTGTTGCAAATATATGTATATATATATATATATATATATATATATATATATGAAAAGTTCAAAAGTTTTGCTTTACTTCAAAATGTATATATATCTTTATTTGTGGCAAAAGTATTTGTCTTGCTAAAGGTCTAGAAAAGTCCTTTCAGGCTCCCAGTGTTCGAAACAAAAATCTAAAATATTTTCCGTTATTGACTTCTTTAGAAAGTTTTTATATATATATACGAAAATTCAAAATTCACAAAAAATCGCATATGTTTTTGTTTTTATCAGGATAAGTGTCGTTTGTTAAAATCTTATTAATAAATGTGCAGAATGAGCACGATTCCGAATGAACCCTTTTCAATCATGAATAAAATTCCCCTCCAATTGCGGCTCTGGTGGAATGATTTGGGCAAAGAAGGGCATGACGAAATCAAGAAGTATCTGAAAGGCCTCACGAGTTTGTTGGATATCAGGCCACGAGGAGATATCATAAGGGCACTAGTCCCCCACTGGGATCCTGCGCACAATGTCTTCCGTTTCTCAGATTTTGAACTTACCCCAACTTTAGAAGAAATAGCAGGGTATATCGGCAGCACTGAGACTCCTTTGAGGCACAAATATCTGATTGCTCCAAGAGCTGTAGCAGTACACCGGTTCCTGGACTCCTTAAAGATAGTTAGAACAATTCATAACCCTGACTTGGCAAAAGGTTTTTGCAGCATGAGTTTCATATATCAAAGATATGGTCACATAGGAGGATTCGGCAAGCCAGAAAACCAGTTGTGCAGCAAAGGTAATCGCCAAAAGTGGGAAGAACATAGACGAATTGCTTTCATGATAACTTTCTTAGGACTACTAGTATTCCCAAGAAAAGATGGGAATATTGACATAAAGATAGCAGGGGTCGTCAGTACGTTGCTCACACAGAGTGATAGTACGTTGGCGCCCATGATAGTATCTGATATATTCCGGGCACTCACTTCTTGCAAAGCCGGAGGAAGCTTTTTCGAGGGTTGCAATTTGTTGTTGCAAATGTGGATGATCGAACACCTATGTCACCGAGCCCAGTTTCTGAGCCATGGATCCGCTGGAAAGACCTGCATAGAGGAGTTCTATACCAGAGTTGATGAAACCTACCTACCAGAAGGAGTTATAGCATGGACCTCATATTTCCATACCCTCAACGCCAGTCAAATACAGTGGGCGCTAGGGTGGCTACCGATCGACGAAGTCATATACATGCCAGCAGCCAGGCCCCATTTTCTCTTAATGGGACTTAAAAGTATTCAACCATACGCGCCGCATCGGGTTTTAAGGCAACTTGGGAGGTATCAGATAGTGCCGAAAGACGAGGATCTGAGCATCTAGGTAATCGAGATCAGTCCCGACGGCCAGTTTCCTGAAGCAAGGGTTCGTCAAATTTGGAGCCAATGTCAATACTTAGAAGCAAATACTTGTGTAATGAATCGGACAAAAGGGGAAGTTTCGCCCGGGTATCAGGCCTGGTACAAAGGGGAGACATCATCTGGAAGACCGACCAAAAGACCTCACCTGCAAGAATTTGCCAAATCTTCACAAGAACAGTGGGGCTGGTTGGCCAAAGAGCAGGAATATCTTGTCAAAGCAGGCAAACTGAAGCAACAAGTTCAGGATATGAAGTTTGAGTGCCAATTACAGTCTGCTGCCCACAAGGGAGAAAAGAACAAGTTAATCAGAGAAGGCGAGATCCTCAAAGCTCAGATCCGGAGAATGAAAAAGGAGGCTAATAGCCAGCTAGGAAGCCGGGCAGATAAAAGATTGATAGCAGGGTTAAAAGATCAGGTTGCGGAATGCCAGGAAGATTTGGAAAAAGCCAGGGCCAGCACAGCAAAATTGCGAACCAAGTGGGCGAAGGGTGCGATGGCTTGGAGGCAGCGCCTGCAACAAGTCATAAGGGAGTATGAACTGAGCATCGGGACATTAAGGGAAACGAATGCCTCTCTTCGAGAAAGGATCCTCAAGCAAACACGAAATGCCCAAGCCGACAGAAGGCAATATTGCGATGCAATGACCAGAATGGAAAGGCAAATGGAGATGTTCCAGGATCAGCTTGCCAACAATGCGCAAACACTGGGATTGAAGAACCAACAGATAAGGCATTTGTTCACAGAAAGGGACAACATCCGGGGAAAGATCGACGAGATTGGGCATTACATCTACATGAGATGCCTAGCATGAGAGCAAAAGCCTCGAAAGACCCTCCTTGTTTCCATCATGGGTTGCGTCCACCGAATCATGAATGAGTTGAAAAACCTGCAGAGGGACCTCACACCAAGGGCCGCGGAAAGGCCGAATGATGCCTCGCGGGTCCCTAAGTTGGAAAATTAATCTTTGGTTGAGTCCTGTTTATTTGGATTTGTCGTTTTTCCATATGTTATTTTCCTTTCTTTTAGTCAAAACGGGTTAAGAACTGTGGAGTCTGTACTATTGCTATTCCTTGCTTGATGTAATTTGTAATAGCAAAATTTTGAGAATGAATTCAATGATTTCACAAGAATTGTGTGTTTCTTTACTTTAAGGAAGAACTACGCCTGGTCTGATTCACGCAGGGACGTGATACGTAGGCAATCCCCATAAGATTCGACCGCTTTTAATAAATAAAAATAAAAATACAAAATAAAACACAGGGTTTCCCAAAGTACTTTAAAAATGGATGAATGAGCAAACCGGGATGACGTATGTTGTTTGAGGCAAAGCATGTAGAAACGATTAACTGCCTAGGTGCATTGCATCCTCTATGTGTTATGATCAAATCTGTTAAGCTCTAACACTAACAAAGTTTGTTGTTGTCTGATACCAGACAGTTAGTTGTTAAAGAATTCTGGCAACACATTCATACCAAACCAGATCCAAAGGACCGGTAGCAACAAGCATGACCACTTCAGAGAATAGTAATGAGGAAGAAAGGCCGATGAGCCAGTTGCTAAAAGAGGCAATGGAAAAGATTGAAAGGATGGGACTAGAGATGCATGCAATGCAGCTAGCCCTGGCCAAAACGCAAAAGAGCCCTGAGACAGTGGGACACGTGCCGGAGTACCCTCACTCTGGCCCTTCCACAAGCCGCCCAAATCCCCTCTATCATCAAGAAAGAAGCCCTCATGATTCCCAAGCTCCACCACCCCATCAACCTCTCCCAACACCCAATATTCCCATTTTTGTGGGACCTGCATCAGCCCCTTTGCAGCGAACGACCAGTGAGCCATTGTTTCAGGCTCACGATACACAATACTATCCCCTGAGCCTACATTCCACGCACCGGAACCACAGGCTTACAATCCCCATTTGGAAGTACCGGCAGAGGTTGAGAAGCCGGTTAAGGCCCCTGAACAGGATGAAGTGTTAAGAAAGTTCAAAAGCCTGGAGCAATCCTTCAGAAACTTGCACGGGCTGGGCAATCAAGTCAGCGTGGCATACAAAGATCTGTGCCCTTTCCCAGATGTCCAACTCCCGGCTGGGTTCAAGATGCCCAAGTTTGATTTATATGAAGGGCACGGTGATCCCATGGCGCATTTGCGGGGATTCTGTAGCAAAATGAGAGGGGCAGGAGGCAAGGATGAGCTTTTGATAGCTTATTTCGGCCAAAGTCTGAGCGGATCTGCACTGGAATGGTATACCAGGCAGGATTTCAGCAGGTGGTACACGTGGGATGACCTGGCGCAGGCTTTTGCAGGTCATTTCCAGTACAATCTGGAGATAGTTCCTGACCGTCTCACGTTACTGAGAACTGGGAAGAAACCCGGGGAAAGTTTTCGCGAGTTCGGATTCCGCTGGAGAGAACAAGCAGCTAGAGTCGATCCTCCCATGAGAGAGGGAGAAATGGTAGACTACTTTTTGCAGACATTGGATCCAACCTACTTTGGTCACTTGGTGACAACGGTTGGAAAATCTTTCAACGAGGTGGTCAAAATAGGGGTCATGATAGAAGAAGGTTTGAGGTCGGACAAGATCTTAAACTATTCGGCACTTAAGGCCACAACCCAGGCTATTCAAAGCGGCACGGGAGGTGCGCTAAGAAGAAAGAAAGAAGAGGTTGCCACGATCGAGGCAGGCAGTTGGTCCAGGGCTGGCAGGCCGCACTACAACCAACCCAGGCCTCACAGGTCAAACTACCCATACAACCCACCACAAAATTTCTATCCACCTCGAGAACCACATTGTTCCGTACACCAAGCCCAGGTATACACTCAGCCTCCGGTTCGCCCACAATGGCGCGCACCGGCTCCCCAGAACATATATGCACCACCACAAAACACTTACCCTCCACCAAGGGCATATAGAAATCCTTCAGGGGCAGGTTTCCGGGGAAATCCAGATGCTAGGAATGACAGGTTGCGGAAGCAAAGAACCTTCACCGAATTGGGAGAAACCTACACCGCTGTGTTCCACAAGCTGCGGCAATTGGGTTTGGTTAGTCCTGTCCATACTCGGGAACCAAATCCCCCGCCTCAGAATTTGGATCGTTCAATCAGTTGTGAATACTGTTCAGGGATGCTCGGGCACGATACCGAGAAGTGCTGGAAGTTAAGGCATGCCATACAGGATCTTATTGACACCAATAAGATCGAGGTCCAGACACCAGAGGCTCCTAACATCAACCAAAACCCACTGCCAGCGCACCACGAAACTCACATGATTGAGTTGGTGTGTGAGGGAGGAGAATTAAGAAAACCCTCACAAACAGTGATGATGATCCAAGCTGCCCCAAAAGAAGTCTTAACCAGTGGAGGAACAAATGTACAGTCGCAGGGAGAAGGCGTCAAGCCGGTAGTAATATGGGGGAAGAACCCGTCCGTCATAACAAGCAAACCCGAGCCAAGCAAATTGGTAATACCAGGGATCCTGCCCACACCGGCAGTCATGTTGAAAGGGGTATGTAGAGAACGGGTGACCATAAAGCCGGTGGTCCAACTACCAATGCTTGACAGCAGGGCTGTGCCCTGGAAATATGAAAAAGTAGTGGTGACATACCAAGGAAAACAGGTGGAAGAAGTCAGTTGTGAAGCGCAAGGGCTGACTCGATCAGGTCGATGCTTTGCTCCGGTGGAGTTAAGAAAAACCAACCCAGTGGCAACCAAGAAGCCAGTGTCAGAAGAAGAGGCTGAAGACTTCCTGAGGAAGATGAAAGTGCAAGACTATTCTGTGGTTGAGCAGCTGAGAAAAACACCTGCCCAGATCTCACTATTGTCCTTACTCCTCCATTCCGAGGAACATCGCCGGGCCCTGTTAAAGATATTGAACGAGGCCCATGTACCCAGTGAGATTTCTGTAAACCACCTGGAAACCATTGCTAGCAAGATTTTCGAGGTGAACAGAGTGACATTCTCAGATGATGACCTGCCGGTGGAAGGTACGGAGCATAACAAAGCTCTATACCTAGCTGTCAAATGTGAAGACTCGGTGGTAACCCGAGTATTGGTGGATAACGGCTCAAGCGCCAATATTTGTCCATTATCCACCCTGGACCAGTTAAAGATTGACCGTGGAAGAATCCGGGAGAATAGCATCTGTGTCCGGGGGTTTGACGGAAACGGAACAGCCACTGTGGGGGATGTGGTACTTGAACTAACCATTGGCCCGGTCCTGTTTACCATGGAATTCCAGGTGTTGGACGCCACGGTATCTTACAACTTGCTGTTAGGACGACCTTGGATTCATGCAGCTAAAGCGGTGCCTTCTACCCTACATCAGACAGTGAAGTTCGAGTGGGAAAGACAAGAGGTCGTGTTGCACGGCGAGGATACAACAGGCACCATGGGCGGAACCATTGTGCCTTTCATAGAGACCACTGATGACAAGGGTCCCTGGGTCTACCAGATTCTCGATGCAGGGTCGGCCAACAAAATTTCTGAAGGAGAAATCATCCCGCACCCTAGGGTGGCTGCCGCAACAGTCATGATGGTATCATAAATGCTGGGTAATGGGTTTGTGCCGGGAAAAGGCCTGGGAGTTGAACTTCAAGGGATAGTCCAACCTGTCTCCCTTCCTAAGAATCTGGAAACTTTCGGGTTGGGATTCAAACCAACCGCAGCAGACAGGAAGCAAGCGCGAAAAATGAAGAAGAGGGTCTGGTTTCTGCCTAAACCAATGCCACGCCTCTCAAAGTCTTTTGTTAAAGCTAGTGCCAAGGGGTCAGCGATCCCAAAGATTCGAGGACCTTTGATCGGCATAAGTGAAGACCTGAATCAGAGTTTTGAGAGACTATTCGCGGATGTCAGTATGGTGGAAGCTGGAGAGGGTTCCAGCAGAGCAGAGATACAATTTGTGGGGCCTGAGGCCAAGACCAACAATTGGACGGTTACTCCTCTTCCTGTCCGAGGGGAGTCTTGGTAGTAGGCTTTGATTAATGTTTTGTTTGTTTGTTTGATCGGATTATTCAAGGGTGTAATCCCAATTTTACTTTCGTTTTGTAAAAGTGTGAACCCTTTTTATCCTGCAAATTTAATAAAGTTCTTTTCTTTTGTCCCGTTTTAATTTCTTGTTTTGTTCTTTTTCTTTCTGAACAGTTCTCTTTTTACTGGTCCTAATGACATGGCATGCACAACGGATCTTCGACCTAGTCTAATAAATCAATCTGAATCTGACTCAATGATGCAAGAGGTCGTTTGTGATAATGAATCCGAATGTGACGAAGGGGAAGCCTTCGAAGAAATAAATCGAGAACTGTGCCAATTTGAAGAGAAACCCAAGCCTAACCTAAATGACACTGAGGCTGTAAACCTAGGAGACGCTGATAACATCCAAGAGACCAAAATTAGCATCCACATTGAGCCGAATGTCAAAGCAGAATTGATCGAAACTCTCAGGGAATTCAAAGATGTTTTTGCATGGTCATATGATGACATGCCTGGATTGAGCACCAATTTAGTGGTTCACAAACTACCCACTGACCCGGCATACCCTCCGGTCAAGCAAAAACTAAGGAAATTTAAAACAGAAATGAGTGTAAAAATCAAAGAAGAAATGATCAAGCAGTTGCAATCGAAGGTCATTCGGGTCACTCGATATCCCGAGTGGCTGGCCAATGTGGTACCAGTCCCAAAGAAGGATGGAAAAATCAGGGTGTGCGTCGACTACCGCAACCTCAACAAAGCAAGTCCCAAGGACAATTTCCCGTTACCCAACATTCATATCCTGATCGATAATTGCGCTGGGCGCGAGATCGGATCCTTTGTGGATTGCTATGCGGGATATCATCAGATCCTAATGGACGAAGAGGATGCTGAGAAGACAGCGTTTATTACGCCATGGGGAACCTACTACTACCGGGTAATGCCGTTCGGGTTAAAGAACGCCGGGGCAACGTACATGCGAGCAATGACTGCTGTGTTTCATGACATGATACACAAAGAAATAGAGGTGTACGTCGATGATGTGATCATCAAATCTTGGCATGAGGAGGACCATGTGGCAGACCTAAGGAGATTTTTCCAAAGACTCCGGAGGTATGATATCAAGCTTAACCCGGCCAAATGCGCATTCGGGGTTCCATCAGGAAAGTTGCTAGGATTCATCGTCAGTCGACGGGGGATTGAGTTAGACCCATCCAAAATTGAATCCATCCGAGACTTGCCACCGCCAAGGAACAAAACAGAGGTAATGAGTTTGCTGGGTAGACTCAATTACATCAGCAGGTTCATCGCTCAACTCACAGCAACTTGTGAGCCCATATTTCGGCTACTGAGAAAGGATGCTGCAGTAGGTTGGACGGCAGAGTGTCAGGAGGCTTTCGACCAAATCAAAGGGTATCTGTCTAATCCACCCGTATTGGTCCCGCCTAAGCCCGGGAAACCTCTAATCCTTTACCTGACGGTTTTAGAAAATTCATTTGGTTGTGTACTGGGGCAACATGATGACACAGGAAGGAAGGAGCAGGCCATCTACTATCTTAGCAAGAAATTCACAGTGCATGAGGTCAAGTACACTCAACTCGAGAAAACGTGTTGCGCCCTAACTTGGGTAGCTCAGAAGTTGAAGCACTACCTGTCTTCGTATACTACTTATGTCATATCCCGTTTGGACCCGTTGAAGTATATCTTTCAGAAACCTATGCCCACGGGAAGGTTGGCAAAATGGCAAATTCTGCTCACAGAATTTGATATCATCTACGTAACGAGGACGGCCATGAAAGCCCAGGCACTGGCAGACCATTTGGCAGAGAATCCCGTTGATGAAAAATACGAGCCCTTAAGAACGTATTTTCCTGACGAAGAGGTGATGCATACGAATGAGTTGGAATTACCTGAGGAACCGGGTTGGAAGCTTTTCTTCGATGGAGCTGCGAACGCAAAAGGGGTGGGAATAGGAGCAGTACTCATTTCTGAAACAGGACGGCATTATCCTGTTACGGCTCAACTGCGCTTCTATTGCACCAACAATATGGCCGAATATGAGGCTTGCATTCTGGGTCTGCGCCTGGCTGCCGACATGGATGTCCAAGACGTCTTGGTCTTGGGAGACTCGGACCTCTTGGTACATCAAATTCAGGGTGAATGGGAAACACGAGATCTAAAGCTCATACCATACCGACAATGCTTGCATGATCTGAGCAAGCAATTTCGATCGGTGAAGTTCAAACACATCCCGAGAGTTCACAATGAGGTTGCGGATGCCTTGGCCACCTTGGCATCAATGCTGCACCACCCTGACAAAATGTATGTTGATCCTCTACACATCCAGGTCCGTGATCAGCACGCCTACTGCAACGCCATAGAAGAAGAAGCAGATGGCGAACCCTGGTTTTATGATATCAAGGAATACCTCAGGATGGGGATATATCCAGAACATACCTCTGGAGACCAAAAAAGAGCCCTCCGGCGTTTGTCGAATGGTTTCTTCCTCAGTGGGGGAATATTGTACAAAAGAACCCCGGATCTGGGATTGTTGAGATGCATAGACGCCAGGCAGGCAACAACGGTTATGGCAGAAGTACATGCTGGAGTTTGTGGGCCACACATGAGTGGATATGTATTGGCAAGAAAAATCCTTCGAACAGGGTGTTATTGGCTCACCATGGAACACGACTGTATCACTTTCGTGAGGAAATGCCATCAGTGCCAGATACATGGAGATTTGATTCATTCTCCGCCAACAGAGTTACATACGATGTCAGCACCTTGGCCGTTTGTGGCCTGGGGCATGGATGTCATTGGGCCCATCGAGCCAGCAGCGTCCAACGGTCACAGGTTCATTCTAGTGACCATTGATTACTTCACCAAATGGGTTGAGGCTAAAACCTTCAAGTCGGTAACCAAGAAGGCAGTGGTGGACTTTGTTCACTCCCATATCATCTGCAGATTTGGGATCCCAAAAGTGATCATCACGGATAACGGTGCGAATCTCAATAGCAGCCTGATGAAAGAGGTATGCCAACAATTCAAGATTACACACCGCAATTCCACCCCATATCGTCCTAAGGCAAATGGAGCAGTCGAAGCAGCCAATAAGAATATCAAGAAGATACTGCGAAAAATGGTGGAAGGGTCCAGACAGTGGCACGAGAAATTGCCCTTTGCTTTGTTGGGTTACCGCACTACCGTCCGGACTTCCATAGGCACAACTCCTTATTTGTTGGTGTATGGAACTGAGGCCGTGATACCAGCGGAGGTTGAAATTCCGTCCCTCCGAATTGTCGCTGAAGCCGGAATTGATGATGATGAATGGATCAAAGCTCGCTTGGAACAGTTGAGCTTGATAGATGAGAAAAGATTGGCAGTAGTGTGCCATGGTCAGCTGTACCAGAAGAGAATGGCAAGAGCATATAATAAAAAGGTGCGCCCCAGGAAGTTTGAAGTAGGGCAGCAGGTATTAAAGAAGATCCTCCCACATCAGGTCGAGGCAAAAGGCAAATTCGCCCCAAATTGGCAAGGGCCTTATATCGTGACCAGAATATTGTCCAACGGTGCTTTGTGTTTGACAGATGTCGAAGGTAGATGTGTCGACATGGCTATCAATTCAGATGCAGTCAAGAGATATTATGCGTAATTTCTTTAAGTATGGCAATTATTCGGTTTGTTTGTTTGTATTTGGCATTTATTGAATAATGAGATGACGGAGGCAATTCCTTCTTCTACCCAAACACTGTTTAACCCTTGCTTCCCCCTTTGAGCCTTAAGCAAATTCTTTCAATACCCCTCTTTTGGAATCACTAATGGGAAAGATACGAAAAAAAAAGAAGAAAAAAAAAAGAAGAAGAAGAAAAGAAAAGAAAAGAAAAAGACATGAAAAAAGGAAAAGAAAATGAAAAGAAAGAAAAGAAAAATCAAGAAATACAAAACCGTGGGAACTACGTTTGACCTAATTCCTCAAGGAGGATACGTAGGCGCCTCACGGCTCGGTCATAGTGTGCATCATAGCAAATATAGGATGCATAATGTACAGAGTGTGCACAATGTAGCACAATGTGCGTAACGCACGTAACTCAACATAAGCGTAAAAAAATAAATTCCCCAAGCAAGAAAACGGGGGCAGAGGTTATGTTTTAAGTTCCAACAAAGGTTTGATTCCAAAAGTTGTAGCACATCACCCTTCAAGTTGTTTTCATTTTATAGCCTTCCTTCAATCCCACACCAAAACCAACATCGACATCCAAAAGACCTCCCGATCAATGTTCGAGAGATGCCAAATCCGGCAAATAAGGCCGAGAATAATACACTGATCCCCATCAAAGAAAAGGATCGTAAGAATGGGAATGAGTTGATAGTCAAAAGAATCCCCGGAAGAGAGGGTCGTATCTACAACACACCGGATTCTCGAAAGAAATAAAATGAGAGAGTCTTATCGGTGAAAACCTTCACAGGCACCGAAAGGCGATGTAAGGTGAGGGATATAAAATGAGAGAGTCTTATCGGTGAAAACCTTCACAGGCACCGAAAGGCGATGTAAGATGAGGGATATGAAATGAGAGAGTCTTATTGGTGAAAACCTTCACAGGCACCGTAAGGCGTCGGGAGATGAGAGAAAAGAGAGAGTCTCATTAGTGAAAACCCCTCGAAGGGCACCATGAGGCGACAAGACAGATCAGCAAAGCTACCACATTCGAAACGAAGTGAACACTCCTTTATCATCCCCAGCAAGTCAAACCATCGAGCAGATCAATCGATACAAATAGATTGGGTCGGAATCTATGGTGCACGCCATGATCACGGGGACCAGTTTTGTCCTCCAGATAAGTTCTGTGGATTGTCTCCTCCCACAAAATATTGGTTCAGGAAGTTTTTCTCTTTTCCATATCTTTATTTCTTTTCCTAAAAAAGTGTCTTTAAAGGATTTTTCAAAGCTTACTACCAGGAACCAAAGGGGAATTCATCCAGTGCAGGATAATACAAACAGTCTTAAAGGCTGGTCCCGGGCAATGCAGTGATTGTGCCCTGAAATTTTGGAAGAAGTAAGCTCCAAAAGGTGGTTTCAGGAGTTAGAAGCAGACTCCCACATCATGTGTTTAAAGAGAAAGCAGAGTAGGGGATAAACTGAAAACCAATCCCCAGCAGGCTAGAGACCCCCAACAGGCAACTTTGCCCGCCAACCAATTATGGGGACAAAGAGCAAGAAAAGAGGAAGAGAGAAAAATTGCTCGCCAGGAAGGCACCCTCTACCACCACGATAAAAACTAATTAAATCCTTTTGTCTGTTGCATGGGAACAGAGGATTGATGAGGGCAGCAAGATGCAATGCCATGGAAGTCACTAAAAAACCGGGGCAGAAAATTTTCTGCCGATTGTCGAAAATTTTCTCGGAAGAACGGGGAAACAATTTCAATACATTTAAGTTCTAGGTCGCCCACCAGTATAATGCGGGAATACATTTAAGTTCTAGGTCGCCCACCAGTATAATGCGGGAATACATTTAAGTTCTAGGTCGCCCACCAGTATAATGCGGGAATACTTTTAAGTTCTAGGTCGCCCACCAGTATAATGCGGGAATACATTTAAGTTCTAGGTCGCCCACCAGTATAATGCGGGAATACATTTAAGTTCTAGGTCGCCCACCAGTATAATGCGGGAATACATTTAAGTTCTAGGTCGCCCACCAGTATAATGCGGGAATACATTTAAGTTCTAGGTCGCCCACCAGTATAATGCGGGAATACTTTTAAGTTCTAGGTCGCCCACCAGTATAATGCGGGAATACATTTAAGTTCTAGGTCGCCCACCAGTATAATGCGGGAATACATTTTAAGTTCTAGGTCGCCCACCAGTATAATGCGGGAATACATTTAAGTTCTAGGTCGCCCACAAGTATAATGCGGGAATACATTTTAAGTTCTAGGTCACCCACCAGTATAATGCGGGAATACATTTAAGTTCTAGGTCGCCCACCAGTATAATGCGGGAATACTTTTAAGTTCTAGGTCGCCCACCAGTATAATGCGGGAATACTCTTTAGCTCTAGATTTTGGAATCAGTCACCCCACCTGGAGACGGAAGGGTACAACAGAGAGCCCCAAACGGGAAACAATGAAATCCCCAGCACCAAGAAGCAGACAACTGCAGAGGCAAGTGTGCAATTCAAAAGGAAAAAGGAACGCATCTCAAAAGAAGCAGTTTGGAAACGTTGTAGCATGCCCAGCATGACGATGCTGATGAAGAAACATACCACTGAAGAAACCATTGGAAGATTTAAAGAAGAAAGCCGTGTCCCCAGCGGATCAAGCAAAGTAATGTAAACTGGCATTCAAACGTCAGCAAAGGACCAGCATCATCTCCCAAAGTCACAAGATAAAGGCATCGGAGGAGAGTGTTAGCCGACAAGAAAGCAAAGCAACAAGAACAAGTTGAAGATGGATAAGATTTCAGGATCCTCAATTTAGCTTAGCTTCTTGTTTTCCTTTTAGAGCAATGTAATAGGGAGATCGGTTGAGCAGTAGCATCCTACATCAGCATACAACAGCGCACAACAACAACAACAAGCACTACAGTCACACGGTAGTCCCAGCTACCAAATTTCCCGAACTACATTGACCTGATTCCTGTTCAGCCCAGGATATGTAGGAAACCTCTGAAGCAAAGGTTCGGTCAAATCTTTTTCAAAAAATGCTTCACACGGAGTATTCGGACGGGCAAAAATCGCTCGCTTTATCTTTGCGCGAAAACCCTTCGTGTCTTCGGGCAAAGAGGGGCAGCTGTAAGCACGTGATTTTTGCTTTACGGACAATCGCTCCAAAAGAAAATAAAAAATAGTGACAAATGATTTCGCTGTACAATTGTTCGAGTTTTTCGTGACATGTGTTGTTAGTCATTTGTGGATCTGTCCCTTTTGCATTTAATCATTAACAAACAAAATACAAAATATGCATGTCAGGGTGATTAAACCATAATTCGGTCAGTAAAAGAAAATTCAAAAATATATGTGCATCGTTCGTTCTAGGCTTTTAGTTAACTTACCGAAATATTTTTGTGATAATTGTGTTAAAATGTTGCATTGTTGTTGGTTTTAATTTCATTATTTTATTGTTTGTTATTTCATTTTTGTTTTAAAAGAAAAAAATAAAATAGAAAAAAAAACAAAAAAAGAGGGATTGAAAAACGGGTTAGGCCCAGGAAATAAAACAAAAAAATGGGCCCAAACCAGCACAAGTCCGGTCCAGACCAGGCCTGCCCAGGCACCTCCTGAAACGACGTCGTTTCTGGGACGGTTAATCTGGGCCGTTCATTCCCATTGATCCAACGGATCCAGGCCCTCCTCTAAACCCGTCAACATGACCCGATCCAATCCCCTACCCGGTCTTAACCCACTATCATCTCCCGAACGACGTCGTCTCTCCTCAATGAGTAGATCCTGGCCCTTGATCTCAATTGATCCAATGGCCAGGATCTAAACCCTCAATACATATATAAACCTAACCCCTTACCCCCACGCCCCAAGCCACACCCCCCCTTCAGCCACTGTTCACCATCTTCCCCAGGACCCCTTTCCTCTCAAACCCTAGCAGCCTAGGTTTTCCCCCGTGAGCCCGGTAACCACAGTTCCGATGACCGCCAAAATAACATCCCCGATGCACCCAACCATCCTGAACATGAATCCGTTAACCTTTTACCTCGAATCAACCCGTAGCTTCTCGAATCTTCCAACGAAGATTCGAGTAAAAAACCAGATCTACACCGATTGACCCCAAACTCACACCACGGCCCCCCCTGACCTTCCTCGTGACCAAACCAAGCTTGGTTTGGTCCGAATCTACCCACAACTCCTAAAAATCCATATCTGGAAATCCAGAACTTGAAACACATGCACCTGGGGAACCCGGCCGGTTTGGACATGGGTTTGAGGTCTAATAGACCTTAATCAAGGTGTTCTCATGTGAGAACACCCTGATTAAAGTTTGTTCGGCCTCAAAAGTTCGAAGTTGAATCAGATTTGGGTCTGTTTGATTTAAACATTTTCGGTAAGTTTTCCTTTCTTTTGTGTTAGTTTTGATTAAGTGGTCAGCATGTTTCGTTGTGTTTGTTTGTTATTTTTGTTATTTTTCATTCGGATTTCTTCATCTCTGTAAAGACCTTTTATTTGGTCGATTGGTTTCTGTGTATGATTTAAATGTATCCTATGATAAGCATGTCCGATTAGTATAGTCGTCGCATGAATAAACTTATATAGGTTCCTAGTGACTGACCAAGTTGTCCGAAGCCCTTTAGGTCCCTGAACATATTGTTTATGTGAGCGACTGATTATTACCTGCTATAATTAGTATAGTCGACTCGATAAATGTCGTTGATTAGTTTCTATAACTAATGAATCAAACGAGCTAATAATGTCGCATGACTAATTGATACTTCGCCACTGATTGAAGGCCCCAACATTGTTTGAAATAGTTTGTTTGCATTGAAAAATGACTGAAAGGTTCAGTCTAGGCAGTCCTGAATTTGAAACTTTCATCAGTTCAAAAATGCCCTGATGCGGCAAAGGGTCAAGACGGTGGTAACCAGGGTTTAACAGGGGTAGTCTGGGGTTTGCAAAGAACGAAAATGATTAGTTTAAATGAGCTGACAAGTAGGGTACTAATTTGGGATTAAATTAATGCCAATGGGGGACAAGACATAAGAGTATGGGGGCTTAAAATGAATAAATAAAACGAGCCCATAACTCTTGATTAAACAAAGACCAGGCGTGGGGAACAAAGGGGCTGGCACCAAAGATGCTTAGGCATGGGCTTAAAGAGTATGGGCATTCTGCCAATTGGCAAGGCAGGCAGCTCAGCTGTACTGTTTCTTTTGGCCTATAAATAGGCCATTTGATAATTTAAACGGGGCTGGACTTTTAGTCTTCAGAAAAAAAAAAAGAGAAAAGGCTGGAATTTTTAGTTTTAAAGCTGAAACTTTTAGTCTAAAGAAAGTTTTACTGAGTTTAAAGAAAGCTGAATAACATAAGTTAGTTTCCAAATAGATTGTAACCAAACACTGCCTGAAAGTTGTATAAGAGTGCATATTGGTCAAGCTGTCTTGGCCAAGTTCTGTTGCTTGCATTGACTGAGTTGTTTGTGGTTGTTGAACTGGTGGTTTTACTGCATCTGAACCCTCAGTTACTGCTGCTATTTCTTTACTTTTTCCTGGGACTACTGGCTTGGCACTCGACTATTTGCTAGTCCTTGTATTCTGGGAGATCACTGTTGGTTGTCTGTGGCTGTGGAAGACACTTGGTTCAGTTGGTTGTTGCTGTGTTTGTTGTGTATCTGTTGTTGCTGTGTTTACTGCATACTGCCTAGCTGACCATTCCTTCCTTCTTTGTCCTCCATACCAGGTACACAATTAATACCACAAATGTAACTGAAAGTTTGAGCATGAATGCAAAAGAGAGGACCTGCAGATTGTTTTTTATATATGTACATGAACTGTTACTCTAAATGTCATGAAATAGTTACATTTTTGTTTGGACAATAGAAGCAGCCTACATACTAAGTATATCAATGTAGGTTAACGAATGCTAGCCTTGTATGTATACTGCTAGGTGAAAATATGCCCAGTGTAATAAGTTGTATTTCAGACTTAGTCTGATGGTATAGTATATTCTCTAATGTAGGCCAAATAGGAAAGCTATCCGTTTTAGTTAAAGTTCTTTCTCCCTTTGCCATATTGTCCCATAAATTGATAAACTCATTTCACAAAATAAAGAATCAGTTCAGGGCCTCAACCTCATGAAGGTCGAGCCCAAATCGAAGTAAACCAAGTAGGCTCACGTAGAACAGGCAGAGGCCCAGGTCTGGCCTATCACGCATGGGCTGGATTTGGGCCTATAATTGTTTGTTCGGCTGACTGCACATACAGCCCCATTTCTGAAATTTTTTTAGCTTTTCTGAATGTCATTACAAATAACTTGCAAGCATTTAATTAATTAGGACTATCTACTGTTTTCAATTGATAAGGACAAACGCGATAAGAAACGTAGTTGCTATAGGATATCCTTTTAAAATAAGAACGAGATGAGCCTCGATGAAAATAAACAAAACGTGCAAATGCGGGGCCCTTGTTAAATGTATATTATTGAAGCATTTAGTTTCCAGGATGGGTTGCTTAGCAAATCTCACAACCCTCCTAAAATAACAACACGTTAGTCTCTTTAGGATACGCTTTAATAAACCTTACCTTCTTAAACTCGGGTGCACATTTATGTGACCCAAATCCAAATCTCGACGGATTCGAAATGTATTTCTAATCACGGGTACATTGATTGTGACGTGGTTCGAGATGCGTGTCCATGACATTGCAAATTCATTTTAAAAAAATAAGAATGAGATGAGCCTCGCCAAATAAAATACAAATTGCAGGGCCCTCAGTAAATATTTGCTTTAAAAATTATTTGGACTTCGGGATGGACCGTTTAGTAAAATTCCACGGTCTTACCTAAAATAAATACGCTAGTCGCTTTAGGCGCGCCTTTAATAATTTAATTTCCTTAAACTCGGGTGCACATTGATGTGACCCAAATCCAAATCTCAACGGAGTCAAAGTGTGTCGACGACCACGGGTACATTGATTGTAACGTGGTTCGAGATATATTTTTATAACGTTGCAATTCTTGATAAAAATAACAGTAAATGATAAAAGCGGTTGAAAGATAAAATTTGCACATAAGTTCATATTGTATTTAAAATCAGATAAATAAGCCAAATATAACAGTTGAGCGACCGTGCTAGAACCACGGAACTCGGGAATGCCTAACACCTTCTCCTGGGTTAACAGAATTCCTTATCCGAATTTCTGGTACGCAGACTGTAATATAGAGTCATTCTTTTCCTCGATTCGGGATTAAAATTGGTGACTTGGGATACCCTAAATCTTCCAAGTGGCGACTCTGAAATAAATAAACCAATCCCGTTTCGATTGTCCTTTAATTGGAAAAAACTCCCTTGCGCCCTCGCGGGTGCGGAAAAAGGAGGTGTGACAAGTGGTACGCGCATCCCGCTGCCGGATCAAAGTTTCTTGCATGTGGATCTGGAGTATATGCGGGGAGCGGCTCAATCAAGCCAGCATGCTTTAGCCTTTCAAACAGACTTGCATAAGATACTCCGATAGGGGTGAGAGCCTTTCCTCGTTTCAACAACCTTTCATTCCTAAATGCTTGATTGGGCCGGAAACCTGATCCAGGGGGCTTCCGGTAGGCTTGTGAGGGTGGATAGGCCTTATGTGGAGCTGGGTATTTGGAAAGTGAAGCCCGTCTTTGGGAATCTCGTGGAGAGAAGTAGCATTGGGGAGGGGAGTAGCGTGGACGAGTGATGGAGCTACTCGGGTAGCTAGGAAAGCTGTCATAAGTGGGTTGGGATGGAGAGTATGGGGGATGGGTAATGCCAGAGTTTGAAAAGCTTGGCGGTGGTGGGGGTGGTGCTTTCCCAGTTATCCATGCCTGATACATGTCTGCCACATGTTGTCTCAGCATTTTCACTTCTTCTACTAACTCGTTGTTCTGTTCGACCAATTGTTGTCGGTCATCAGTACCGACCCACCCTGCTCTAAGGTTCTGTGTCATTTGCTTTGCAAGGAGGAGTTACCACAACCAACCACTTTTCTATATATGAACACAGCAAAGGGAAGCCATCACGTTAGTGTCAGGACATTTGACAGATAATCATATATTAGAGATGCAATGCACCTAAGCAGTTAAACCGTTGGAGGAGTTACCACAACCAACCACTTTTCTATATATGAACACAGCAAAGGGAAGCCATCACGTTAGTGTCAGGGCATTTGACATATAATCATATATTAAAGATGCAATGCACCTAAGCAGTTAAACCGTTCTATCAGAGATGCGATGCACTTGCGCTTTCCTTTATTTTTCTTTCTTCCCTTTTTTTTTCTTTTTCAGTGGCGGTCGAATTTTATGGAGATTGCCTAAGTATCATGACCCCGCATGAATCAGACCTTGCGTAGTTCAGACAAAATGAAAGGTAACAACAATGAGACACTTTTTGGAATTATCAGTTTCCATAATAAAACAAACTGGGTTTCAAAGGTTTGAAGATGACCTACAAACTCGAAAATCAAACAACCCACATACTCTAAGGCTATTTCGGCAAGAACGGTTTAAGACGCGGCCGAAGCTGGCTCGGCTTATTTTGACCAAAAATCTAAACGGTATTTACCTGACCGTTGACTCTTTGTTTTTTTTTCAAATTACAATAAAAACCAGGTGTTGCAACATGGCCCTTCAGCGCCTCGGGGACGAAGATTTTTTAAGGCTGTGTGGGTCAATTGGACCAAATTTTAAAAAATGACCCAAAGGTGGCTGTTTATGCAAAGTCAGCCTTCCGGCGTCCCTTTCGAGAACATTCGGCTATGTCTTGATAAAACAGCGTCACCCGACTTCTTTATGACAAAATTAAAATTTGACATATATTTTTTGGCTATTTATTTTTAGCAAAAAGTGGAGGCTGGACACTGCCCGACTTATTTACGACAAAATTAAAATTTTGACACGTTTTTTTTATTTATTTATTGGTTTTTGGCTTATTTTAGCAAAAAGGGGGGTTGAACCCGATAAGGGTTGCCTACGTATCTCACATCCGGTGAGAATCAAACCCGCGTAGTTCGGGCCAATTAACCGAACTATTTTAAAACAGGATATTTTTTTTCTTTTTCAGCAAATAAAAAATAACAAAACCAATTTAAAAGCACGACTCTTTTCATTTTCATTTTGGCATTTTCAGAAAATAAAAAAAAACTATTTTAAAAGTAAGACTCTTTTTCATTGTCATTTTCAGGGGAAGACAAACTATTTTCCTTTTTATGGCAAGACAAACTATTTTTTTTTTAAAACAAGACAGAACAACGACTCTTTTTTTTCCTTTGCTTTTAATAAAACAAACTAATAAAATATTTTTTTTTCATTTTCTTAAAATTTCTGCAGAGTTTTGACAGTTATTTGGGCATTGTTTTTTTTTCAAAAATAAACAATCAATTCCCTAACCGCTATTTCTTTTTTTTCAATTTTAAAATATTATTCCTGATATTCAAAAGTCAGTCAGCACACAAGTACGAATCAAATAAATGCGCAAGTAGGAGCAAGTAAGATGCATCAGGATGGTCATTTTCATTTTTGGTGCACCTGTCCTAGACAGACCCAACCCTTGTGTTGAGCCTCCAAAGTCAAATGCACGTGATGCAAACAAACGTTCCTACTAGGGATCCGGCATGAAGCTGAGTTATTCTAAGTAAAAAACTTTCGGCATATTGTTCTAGCCCTGGCTTACCCAAGTGGACAACTTGAGCCGAAGTGGGGGCAACGTACCGGGAGCACAAAAGTCTGCCCGGCCTAGTTACTTGTCCCAACTTCGTCTTATTTGGTATGACTTCTAACAGAAAGGTGGGCCACACGCACGTGTACACCATAAATTCAGAAGACTCAGAAAGAAGAAGGGTTTCGTAGCAGTTTTATATACACAATTCAGATAATATTAAAGCGGTAAAAGCATCATTTAGCATATTAGGCATATATCATGTAAACATCAGATAATAAATAAAGCCAACTATAACAGTTATTTTAAGCTCGAATTCTTAAACCTTGAACCAGTGGTTCTGGGTACTTATATCCCCATCAAAGTCGCCAGAGCTGTCGCACCTCCTTTTTCCGCCCCCGCGAGGGTGCAGGGAGTTTTCTCCAATTAAAGGACAGTCGAAACGGGATTTGTTTGTTTGTTTCAGAGTCGCCACTTGGGAATTTTAAGGCGTCCCAAGTCACCAATTTTAATCCCTGAATCGAGGAGAATATGACTCTGTTTATTATTCTGCGAACCAGAAATCCTGAGTAAGGAATTCTGTTAATCCGGAAGAAGGTGTTAGGCATTTTCGAATTCCGTGGTTCTAGCACGGTCGCTTAACTGTTTTTATTCTTGGCTTAATTATCTCAATTTTACATTTTTATTGCATGATTTTGTTACCGCTTCTGTTTAGATTGTTTATAATTAAAGACCGTTCTTCGAATCGAATGACGCATACGTGTATTCGTTTTATATATTATATATTTTTTAACGTGAGAAATCGTGTCACGCGTACGTGTACACAATGATATTGATAATATAATAATTATTTTTTTCGAAATTGTGTTTTAAATAAAATCAAGAAAATTCGCACTTTTTGTATGATTAAGTAGTGAACCGCACATCTCGGGTTTTTATGAAGCTAATATTGATAGTCTCCAAAGAACCCTTTTTTATTAAATGTTCGCTCGAAGTTGCGCGAACGCATAATCCGAATTGCTTTTAGAAATATAATCAGGTTACGCGAACATATCCCTAATCACAAATATATTCTTGATTGTAATATAAATTTGTTTACAAATTATTTATTACATCCATATTATTTTTATGTGAAAGTTATGGTAAACCACTATTTGAGACGCCTCTAAATTACTCGAAAAGGATTCACAAATTATTGAGTGTTGACCACAAATTATATTTTTTTGCGTATAAATTATATTCCTCCAAGCAATTCGAATTTAAGGAGTAAAAATGAACAACGTGTGATTAATACTACCATTTGTAGTGAATGCATTATTTGCCTACCCAAATAAACAACGTGCGAATTACGTATAAACATTAGGAAAGAATTGATGTAAGAAAGGAAATGATATTTTACCAGAATTTCCGTTATTCTATTTGAGGCGAATACTATTTTTTATATTTTTTAAAATGTTGCAATTTATAAATACAATCTTCTTCTACACCATTTGTTTTTAATCCAAACGTATGATTATTTGGTTAATTTACTCACGATGATTGAATTTAGGATAAATATAATCAAACCAATTCTTATTCTCGGCCTATGCGAATATTTGCAAACACTAGCTCTATATTTTGTACAAATTATTGACATTATTTTTTATACTTTTTTTTTTTAGAATTGAATTGATCGCACTCTCAAAATAACTATGGTCATTTGTTATTAAGAAAGAGAACTAATCTACCAATTGATTTAATAAGACGTCATCACATATAACACAAACATACATCATGAACTGTTTGCAATATTCCAACATTGTAATCGTAACGGATTATATCAATTCACCTTTCAACTATTGACTACACACATAACCATTATTGCGCCATATATAATCAAAATACAACTAACAATCATCTAGCTTTGAACAAAATCAAATATTGGACGAGATATGCTAGTAATATAGTTTCTTGGTATTTCCATACTATCCTACGCTTAACCAACAGTATCACAAAATGTAATTAATGGCCAACTTTCTGCCATGTTCCCTATCTCAACAATTCAAACAGTAAATGTCATCACTAGTCCTCAAAACATATAAGATTATCGTGGAATTTACTACTCCAGAAGGTTAATTAGTTAACAGTTTATCATGTCAAGTATAATACTATATTAACCAACTAAAACAAAACTGAAACTTAAACTAATAAAATTTAAATGAGTAGAAGACATCCTTATAATTCCAAACTTCATTTACTTGCCATGTTGAAGCTTTTCATGACATGAATTTACAGATATGTACCTGATATTGGAAACAAAAGAAAATGATGATGAGAATCAGCGACAGTAATAACAATACAGCAACAACAGTCCAGCAACAATAACAACCCAGGAACAGAGTTTGCAAACCAGTAGAACAATAATCCCAAAAACAAAAGCTTCAAGCTTTGAATGAAACAACAACCATTAATACTAATTTCAAACAAAGAAAGAAAGCAGAAGATTTTTTAGTTTTTATTTTTATTTTGAAAGCTTAAATATTTTTCGGAATTTTTCTTTCTCTTAAATGTTCAGCCATTTTTTTCTCTCTTCTATTTTTCTTCTCAGATTCGTTTCTCTTATCTGTGTTTTTTCTCTATCTCTGTGTGTGTATTTTTTCTTCTATCTCTTGTTTCAAGACTTCCTATATATAACCCATCCCATAAATCTTTCAATCAATTAAAATCAATACTTTTTCTCTACCAAACCCATTATCTTCCCACTCATCCCCATTACATTAAATAAACATATCACACCACCCCATTATATTTTGTCCCCCATGCCTAACATAAATAAATACAAGATTCCCCCCACTAAATTTTGTCTTGTCCCCCCTTTATATTAAACAACTATATCACAACCCACCCCATTTCATTTTGTCCCCCATGCTTCATATAAACAATTACAAAATGTACAATTCCTAAACTACCCCTCCGACCCTATTGCAAATTACTATTTTACCCCCGAACATACTGCAAATTACCAAACTACCCATCAGCTATAACACATCAATTAATCAAACTTAACCAAAATATAGACGATATGATTAATTTCTAACAATGTTCAAACAACAAATTTCATGAACATGATTTCTTCAACATTTCAACAACAAAGCACATGAACATGATTTCAACAACATTTCAACAACAAATCACATGAACACAAATTGAACAACAAAGAACAACTAAAATTTGATTGAACAATATTTTAGCAACAAACAATCCTATTTTCGGATTCAACAACAACAACAAACAAGTATATTTAGATTTCTAAATTCAATCATATTGAACTTAAAATCAATTCTAACAACATTACAACCAACAATTCCTATATTAAACTTTATGAGACACATTCAAGAAATAATCACAAATGGTAAACAAGAAATCAAGCTATACAAATTTCGGATTCAAGAACAATCAAACAAAGTATGAACATGAATTAAATCTATTTTAAACAACAAACATGATGGATTTAAACGATTAAACCAACATATTTCCCTAACACAACTAAATTCTTTTAGACAAATAACAAGATCAACGATGAAACAATTATGAACTTAAACTTGAACTTAACAATATTAACAATTTCTAAAAATACATAAAACACATGAAACAAATTGAAGAAACAATTTATTAAACTTCAATTTGTATCTCACCAACATTAAACTAACAACTTTTATCTAAACAATAAATAAGAACAATGAAACAAACATGAAACAAACTGAAAAATTAATTAATCAAAGTTTCATTTGATTCTGAAAATTAAATCAACAAAACATTTGAACAAACTAGAAAATGATTTCAACGATGAACAACGAACAAAACAAGAATTGAATTTTTTAACGATTTTGGATCCGGAAAATATCAAACAAAAATATGGACAAAAATAAAACTCAAAAACAACTAACCAGAGATGAATCAACGACGAAATCGACTAAACAAACGACGAACTTGACTATGTAGGGACTGTTTTGACGAGCCTCGACCAAAGCTCGAACAAATGACGACGAAGACGAAGAAGAAGTAGAAGCAGCCCGCAGCTGGCCATGAAACGCGAGCAGCGGCAGAAGAAAGTTGAAGACGCTGCCGGCGACAACCATGGCAGCAGCACGACGGAGGAAGCAGAAGCAGCGGCAACGGCTGGCAGCTTTTGCGGCAACGGAGGAGCTGGAGCAGTTGGAACGATGAAGTGAGCAGCATCGCGGCAGCAGTAGCTCGAAGGAAGGAGGAGATGTGGCTGCGACGAAGCCGACGGGGACGAAGGCAGATGAAGCAGCTGCGTGAGCAGCAGTAGCAGTTCGTCGAGCTCCAACTCGAGCAGCCATGGACGTCTAACTCCACCTCGTCGTACTGGTCTACTTGGACGTGAAGTTGAGGGCAGCTATGGTCGAGCTTTGAGCTCGCCATGGATGACGAAGCTCGATGGAGGAGGGTGGCTATGGAGGTATTGGTGCGTGTGTGTGTGAGTGTGACGTGAGTATTTGTTGATGGCGTTTGGATGTGAGGGAGTGGGGTCAAGGGCAGCCATGGTTGTGTGCTTGAGGAAGCTTGGAGAAGAAGAAGATAGGGAAGGGGGGTGGCGGATTGTTTAGCAATTTTTTAGGGTTTTCTTCATTTTTTCTTTTTGTTTTGTGTTGTTTGTAAGATAATAGGGGTGTTGGGTTATGGACTGGGTCGACCCAGTTCGAAATGGACTGGGTCGTAGGGAAGATTGGGCCATTTTTTGGGCCTGTGGCTTGAAATCGAAGAAGAGGCCCAATTCCGACTTTCTTTATATTTTCGCTCTCTTTTCTTCTTTTATTTCTCTAAAACTAAATTATAAAAATACTTAACTTATTATTAAGAACTAAATTAAGTTATAAAAGCGCAAATTAACTCCCAATAACAATTAACGCACAATTAAGTAATAATTAAGCATAAAATTGTATATTTGGATATTAAATGCTAAAAATGCAAACGATGCCTATTTTTGTAATTTTATTTTTTGTAAACAAATTTAATTAGTAACAATTATAGAATTAAATCCTACATGCAAATGCGACATATTTTTGTATTTTTTTATTAATTTAACAAATAAACAAACAACAGACAAATACAAATAATTATTCAAAATATCACAAAATCTCACAAATTGCATACCAAGGAAAATCATTTTATTTTTTTGAATTTTTTTTTTGGGAGTAATTCTCATATTGGGCAAAAATCACGTGCTTATAGTCACAATAAAGTACAATTGGTGCTTGAACCGAAGGAACCACATTAAGCTCTTTTAGAAAGTTCCTGAGCCAAATAGCCTCTTTAGCTGCCTCAGATGCAGCCACATATTCGGCTTCCATGGTGGAATCAGCAACACATGATTGCTTGATGCTCCTCCAACTTATGGCTCGACCTCCTAAGGTAAAAACATATCCTGAGGTAGATTTTCTAGAGTCTCTATCTAACTGGAAATCTGAATCAGTATAGCCAATGGGTGCAAGATCACCTGAGTGATACACCAACATATAATCCCTAGTCCTCTTCAAGTACTTGATTATATGCTTAACAACAGTCCAGTGTTCTCGACCGGGGTTAGACTAAAATCTACTAACCATGCCAACAGCAAAGCAGATATCAGGTCTAGTACATAGCATAGCATACATAAGACTCCCTACAGCAGAAGCATAAGGGACCGCCTTCATCTTTTCTATCTCATCAGTCATTTTTGGGGACTGATCTTTTGACATAGAGATTCCATGTCTAAAGGGGAGAAACCCTTTCTTGGAATCTTGCATGCCAAACCTGGTGAGAATAGTATCAATATAAAGTGCTTGGGACAAGCCTAATATCCTTTGCTTGCGATCTCGCATAAGCTTGATCCCAAGGATATGTGTTGCATGTCCCAAGTCTTTCATATCGAAACGTGAGGACAACCATTCCTTTACTGAGTTCAACATGCTCACATTATTTTCTATGAGCAAAATATCATCTACGTACAAAACCAAAAATGTAACTTTATCTCCATTCTACTTCTTATAGACACGAGACTCATTTTCACATTGATCAAAACCGAAGGTCTTAATCGATGCGTCAAAATAAGTGTTCCATGCCCTAGAAGCCTGTTTCAATCCATAAATAGATTTCTTTAATTTACACAACATGTGCTCATTGCCACTTGTTATGAAACCAACTAGTTATGCCATATAGATGCACTCATCAAGACTTCCATTTAGAAAAGTGGTCTTGACATCCATCTGCCAGATCTCATAATTGTAATGAGCAGCAATGGATAAGAGAATCTTAATGGATTTAAGCATGGCTACCGGCGAAAAAGTTTCCTCATAATTGATCCCTTCTTTTGAGTAAACCCTTTTGCAACAAGCCTAGCTTTAAAAGTTTGTACTTTTCCATACACTTCTCTCTTTTTCTTATAGATCCATCTACAACCTATGGGTTTGAGTCCAATAGGTGGTTCTACGAGATCCTAGACTTGATTAGAGTATATGGAATCCATTTCAGATTTCATAGCATCAACCCATTTATCAGCATCTGCATCATGTAGTGCTTCGTCATAATTAATAGGTTATGTATTAGGCTCTTCAGGGATTCTATCATAAGATTCTCCCAAGAGTGCAAACCGAAGAGGTTTTCTAATAATTCTCCCACTACGACTAGTCACTACATGTGGAGGCTGATTTTGTTGTTGAATCACGTCATCATTTCCTGGAACTGAAGCCTCAATGTTATCCTCCACACCTTGCGGTGCTGGGATATCATTAACTTCTTCCTGGAGTGTAGATTGCATAACAATTTCAGGTTGTTCAACAATCTGAGGTTGCTCAACAATCTGAGGTTGCTCAATATTACTCCCACTACTTTGGGGTAGTGAGATGTCAGGCAATTGCTCTTGTGCAATCTATTGCTTATTGACATTTCTCCTACTACGATAATGCAGTGGTATGTCAATACTGGCTTCCGGGATACGTTCTAGAGATGAGTCTTTAGTTACTCCTTTGTTTAATTCCTGTAAAACTAGTTTACTTCTAGGAATATGATTCGTTAGATAGTCCTCTTCTAAAAATTTGGCATTTGTCGTAACAATTACCTTCTTTTCTTTGGGACAATAAAACAAACCGCCTTTTGTTCCTTTTGGATGTCCAATAAAAATGCATACTTCTGTTCTTGATTCCAATTTATCCGTTTTCCCTTTCAGCACATGTGCTCACAACCCCAAACCCGAATATGTCGTAAACTTGGGTTGCGCCCAGTCCACAATTCTACTGGAGTTGAACGTACTGACTTTGAAGGAACCAAATTTAGAATGTAGTTTACTATTTCTAAAGCATATCCCCAAAAGGAAGAAGGCAAATTAGAATAACTTAACATTGATCTAACCATTTCCATAAGGATTCTATTTCTTCTTTCTACCACACCATTTTATTGTGGTGTTCCTAGGGCAGATAATTGAGATGTAATTCCATTATCTGATAAGTATTTTATAAATTCCGCAGAAAGGTATTCACCGCCACGATCAGATCGCAATGTTTTGATATATTTATCATGTCGTTTCTCCGTTTCCGTCTTAAATTCCTTGAATTTCTCAAAGCATTCAGACTTATGTCACAACAGATAAATATATCCATATTTTGAGTTATCATCTGTGAAAGTCACAAAATACTCAAAACCACTTCTTGCTTGTATATTCATAGGATCACACAAATCAAAAGTGAATTAATTCTAGCTTATCACTGGCTCTATTTCCTTTTGAGGGAAAATGTCTCTTGGTCATTTTGCCTTCTAAACAGGATTCGCATGTTGGCAGTGACTCCACTTTCAATGAACTAAAAGTTCCATCAGAGACCAATCTCGAAATCTTATTTAGATTTATATGGCCTAGACGTAAGTGCCATAAATAAGTTTGACTCAATTCAGAAATACGTTTTCTTTTATGTGGTAGATTAATGTTATTTAGTTCTTTTGACTGTTGTAGCACATGAGGAGATATATCAAGAATAAAAAGGTCATGTACTCTAGCAGCAGTGTAGATAAAACGTTTATTAAACTTAATAATAGTAGAGTTATTAGCAAACAAACATTATAACCAGCATCCATTATTTTTGAAACCGAAATCAAATTTCTTCTAATAGAAGGTACATAGAGAACATCTTTTACAACTAAAACTCTATCACTACTAAACGAAACTCTAATATCTCCTAAAGCTAAAGCTGGTGTTGGCTCGTCATTGGCTTGAAAAACGCAAACTTTATTCTCACTTAGCCGTCGCGTTTCCTGAAACCCCTGCAAAGTAGTGCAGATATGATTAGTGGCTCCCGAACCTACACACTAAAACATGGTAGAAACAGTCGCTAAACAAGTTTCAACGACATTTAAATTTGAATTACCTTGCTTATTCAACTTTGCCAGATAGGTTGCTTCATGTGATGCCGAGGTTGCTTGCAATGATAGCACTTGCCTTTGGGCTTTTTCACACCAGCCGCACCACCAGGTGCTAGAACCTTTTGAGCCTTCTTTTTTTTCTTATTGCCTTTCGACTTAGAAACGGAAGCTTTCTCAACATTGAGTGCTACAACTGGAGCTTGTTGTTTGATAATAGATTCTGTTGCTTGCAACTCATTCAACAATTTCGCTAGTGACAAATCCATTTTATTCATATTATAGTTCAAGCGAAGCTATTAAAAATTGTCAGGCAGAGTCTGTAGGACCATCTCAACTTGAGACTCCTTATCAATCACAGCTCCAAGGACCTCCAGTTCATTCAAAAGACTCATCATTTTCAGAACATGGTCCCTGACCGATGATCCTTCAGCCATCTTGGTGTTCAAAAGGGATTTCATAGTTGTCTGCTTAGCTGCACGATTTTGCTCATCAAACATATCTTTGAGACTTTCGAGCATATCATAAGCAGACCCATAGACTGATGCTGATGTTGCAAAACATTCGCTATAGAGGCAAGAATGTAACATTGCGCCATCTCATCAGCCTTAACCCATTTGTCATAGGCCTTAACCTGATCATCGGTAGCATTTTCGGGTTTTTCTAGGCACTCCTCAGTGATTACAAATTTGTAACCTTCAGCAGTTAGGACAATATCAAGGTTCCTTTTCCAGTCAACATAATTCAGTCCTTCTAACTTGTTTTGGTTTAAAATTGAGGTAAGTGGGTTGAATGAAGACATGGTTAATCTGAGAGATATTCACATTAAATAGATCATTAGTTATGTATTTAGAATGATCAAAAACGGCACATTACACATATAACCATGCTCATTGAACAGTTAGATTCGTTAGGGAAACTTAACTATTCATTCAAAATATATGAGTGATGTAAGATATTAACCCCATAAATTTAAACAGGATCAACTCAGATGGAGAGTAAATTGTTAATTTAAGATAGGTAAACATCACTTTTATAAACTCTAGTTTCATTTAATCAACATGTAACTCAGTTGGAGAGTTGATACAAGTAATGAAATAATTAGAGGCAAAACTACAGTAATCATCTATAATGAATTTATCCGATGTGGAAGAAGACCTATGTCAGCATATAAATTCATTATATTACTGTAAAACATGATTGGAAACAATGGGAATTGAACCCTACCATCACATATTTCTATTAATATTTTTTTTTATTAAATAAATTCCAGAAAATAGAAAAAAAGGCCAAAACTCCATCTAAACGACCCCGAATGCCCAAAAATGACGTATATCATCAGCAAAGCTAATGTGTTTTTTATGTTGGGCCGTTTCCGATGAACCTACCAAATTTGAGGTCAATCGGAGTTTGACAGAATTTCAGAATTCTACGCGTGACTAGAATTCTATTTTTGGCATTTTAAGGGTTTTTAATTATTTTGACTTGTTCAAATCACATAATATACTGATGTTTGTTAACACATGATTTCAGAACTCAAAATAATTTTTTTATATAATAAAAACGTGTTTAGATAGAATTGTAAAAACAATATATTTTCACTAGTCAAAAACGGTATTGTTCATAATTCTGTATATTAATCCAAAAATACAGAACTAATATCATACAAAACAGTCAAGTTTTTATTAATATAACATTGTGATTATGGACAGAACGCAACTAAAACAGATTAATGGTATTAATTCACTAATTATGCATATGTATATTAACCCATAATTACAGCATTAATAGCATTCAAAAACACAATCACGTTTTTATCAAAAAAAAATTGCTATTCAGCAAAAAACGTAATTTGAACAGACTGTTATTTAAATATAACACTACTGTTTATATATGTGTATATTAATTCATAATTACATAATTAAGATACTAATAAATACAATCGCGTTTTTAACATAGAATAATCATCCCAAACATGTATCAATAAATAACACGTTTTAATATTACTCTATGCATGTTGTATTACGTTATCTAGTTAGATGTAAGATGGCGTCTGATACCAATTGTTAGAACATACGCAGCAGAAGCAAGCATACAAACAAGACATCAAATACATGTGAACTAGACAACGTAATAATAACGAGATTAGAAGCACTAACCTCTTGAAGTAGTTGCACAAACCTGCCAAGCAGCAAGAATCCAGGGTTGCAGTCTTCTGTTATTTGCCTAGTAAAACCTTGGACGATTTTGCTATTGGGTGGGCAAGAACAATACAACTGAAAGGTAAGTTATTAGGTGAAACTAGTCTTCCTTTAATAGACTCGAAATTAAGCCACAATAGAGGCTCAAAAACGTGTAGGATTCTACAAGAATTCTGCTCTAACTCAAAAGGATAACTTTTCTCCCAAGCTACTTTTTACCCAAGTCTGTCCAGGTTTTTACTAGGTATAGCAGGGACCACAAAAATAATAAGAGACTACTAATTATAGTATTAATTCGAAATTAGCATGAATTAATTCTTACTATAATTAATTGCAATTTATTCTACTAAAAACTACAATTGAACTCCTCAATATGAATTTCGAAAATTCATTAGCACTTATTTTAACTCCCCAGGTTAAGATTTCAAATACCAGTTAATTAAATTAAATCACTGAAAATTTAATTCAATTAACTAATTAAATCCTTTATAATTCCGCTTAAACTATTTCATGTGATGGATACAAAATTCACCAGGCGGCTTTTCACATGAAAACTTATAAGCTTACATAAAGGATATCATCAAACCCAAAACCGAGTCATGGATTCTATCAACTAATTATTATTTACAAATGTTATGTGTTATTGTCCAATCTATTAGGCATATACTAACTCTAAATAGAGTCGTACCTTTTGATAAATCAAAACAATAAACAAATTACATTGATCACAATAATTATATAAAGATTAGGAGTATAAGCTCATTTAATGAATTAGAGAAAATGTGTTATATATTCAGTACAAAAACATCTTTTCTCTACTTGATCCGTTCAATATACACTGAGTATACTAGCATAAGAAGTTGGAGTAAAACTACTTTCATAATCAAGACAAATTATACGATAATCTTGTGCTACAATCATCAAGATATTTTGTCCAACAATATCTTTGATTGTGAACATAGTTTATTAATTATGATAACCAGCAATTTAATCTTCTGTGCATGAGTTAAGACTCCATACACTAAATTGTCTACTACATAACTAAAAGGACACACATGTAACAAATGATCTATTTAAAATAGTACTTTATTGAATTGAATAAATTAAATAAATAATTGCTCCATAAAGAATAAAATATAATACTATGTCTAAACCGCATGGTTAATAGTATATCCCAAGAGTAGTGTGATCAGGTAATTCAAATGATCATTTTGAGAGATCCCAATCACCCTTATGTCAAAGGTCTTTGATCTTTAAGGTAATGTCAGTAGCAGAAAGAGGACCAGTGATGCTAACAATTACCATTTTCAGTCATATCTACTCCACAAATAATCACGAAATCCTAATCCAAAACTCAACTTTGTATTTTTTGCAAGCATTAACGACATAATTTTTGTTGTGATGCAAATTTGGGATTTTCACTTAAGTAGTCTATGCCACCAAGAGCATAAGGGGGAAATGAGAATCAAAGATCTTTTGGTTATCCTTTTTTTTTTGGAGACGAAAGATCTTTTGGTTATAATATTTTAATCATTTGTATTTCTATCCAGACAAGGATCAAACATGAAATATATCATGAAGAAAATTTCGGACTCTCCTGACAAATCACATACAGTGTTATGAGTACAAGTAATATGAAAAAAGACTTTAGAATCGTAAAGAAACATGACTTTCGTTTGTAATTATGGGTAGTCATTTTCCACCCTTTTTAGGTGGAAAATATTTTAATTGTTCAAAGCATGCTCCCCAATTTCAAGGTAATACTGGAAAATGATTTCCTACGTGATACCATACACGCCCATGGCAAAGCATATTCTGTTTGGGCTTCTCCCAAAATCCATCCTATCATTCGAGTTTGCTCGCGCTTAAACCCTGAAGCGAGGCTCAAAACATGTTGAGCGCTTCGCCTCGCTTTATGGGCGCTTTAGTAACGCATCAAGGCTCTAAGGTATATTATTCCTTGCCGATGAGTGGAATTATGAAAAGACGACATTAAACAATTGATATTTTACTTTATCGGAATTTTTTTAAAAATTTCTTTGTCCATATATTTATTATTCATACTTATAATTATTAGTCTTGGACTACATATATATATTTTTACTTTTTATCCAGTTGCGCCTTTTTTCATTAAAGTTCACGCTTTATTTGACGCTTTGCACTTAAAGTGCCAACGGACCTTAGAGTTTTTTTGCGTTTTTCGCACTTTGATAACACTGCCCAGTAGAACGCATATCCACAAGTTAATTATCTCAAAATACCAAAACTTACAAAGGTTGAGCAACTATAAGACATATTGCATGATCATTCAAGAATTATGCCGCAGACGAAGATTAAAACCCAGATTGCTTAGGAGGCTGGACACTTTGAATTTTTATCCCCGAGCACAAGTGGTAGTAGACAGGTGCTGCTATACTGATTCTTGCTTGTGTTTGGTAGTTTGTGTGATTGTTTTGGAACAGGGTATGAGAATAAGCAGAATGCGTAAGGTTGGGGCTGCATGTCCAACCTTAGATAGTTGTTTTTCTGTTTCTTTTGAGCTGTAACGTACTTTCACCTTGGTAATAGAAGTTTTTATTTACCCCAAAAAAAGACCTATTGCCATTGAAACTCAAAAAACAAACAAAAAGATTCATTAAGTAATGACCTATTTTACCTAACACACCCACACACACAGAAGAAGAAAAAAGGCAGCAAATTAGCTGATTATCTCTTTTTTAGGCCGGCAACAATCGAAAACTATATCACCATTGGCTACATGTTTGGCAGCACTGATTTGGAAAGTTTCAATAGGAGTAACAAGAGTGAGATTTGAGACTACTTTCACAGTCATGAAATAATGTTCGTATGCCGTCAAAAGATAAATCATTTTCTCAATCTTCAAGACCTTGTACTTGTGAACCTCAAAAGAGAGTCACTATCACTAAAGGAAGGATAGTCAGGGACTAATCACAGAAAGCAAATTAAGGTGCATACATACATTGCACTCTTTTTCGTTATATTTGCCGATAGCATTGTTAGGCAGTTCCATCAGTGACTCGTACTCGGAACTGAAATCCAGATATGGAGCTACTTGAGCAGCCATATGATGGAATATATATGACAGCGGAAGCAATAACAGAATCTTATTCACATGTAATCTAAACAACTAGCACGTATGGAGATTTTAGGATTACCTCTTGAAGCGTAAACACAACAAATCTAGGTCGTTCTCCACTTCCTCAGTTGAAAACACACTAGCAAATTTCCACAGTCTTCTACTGTGTTACCCAAACAATAACCGAAAAAAGAGAATTTTGGGTGGGCAAAATTCTAGCAGAAACCGCAGTCAGAATCATGTAAAAAACGTCCAGCCCTTATATCCATATATATAGCTGCGTTTTTTAGGTCAAAACCGTTTTCAAAACCTGTTAGGTTTCTTTCTCCCACTAAGGGACGGTTTCCACGTTTTCTTTCCCACTAAGTAACAGTTTCCACTATTTTCTATTATTTAGGCACAGTAGGGACCACAGAATTTAATTAACAAGGCTTCCTATTATGATATTAATTTCGAAATTCTGAAACTAATTTCCATCATAATAAATTACGAATTATTCCACTAAAAATTCGTAATTGCACTCCTTAGTTCAATTTCGAAATTCTTCCATAAAACCTTATTTAACTCCCCATGTTAAGATTCAGATACTAATCAATCAAATTAAATTACTGACTATTTAATTTATTGATTACTTCCTTTAGACTTACACTTAACTTATTTCATGTGTCGGATACAAAATCCACCGGCCGGGTTTACACATGAAAACTTATAAGCTTTCGTAAAGGAGTATCATCAATCTCAAAATTGAGACATGGATTCCATCAACTAATTATTACTTCGCCAATGTATATCATTGTTATCCAATTTACCAGGCTTATTGACTCGCGAAAGAATCTCGCCTTTTAATAAATCAAAACAACAAGTGACATACACAGCTAATAATAATTATATCAGGATTAAGAGTATAAGTACATTAAATGGACTAGAGAAATTATTTTATAAAGTCAGTATAAAATACTCATCTCTACTTGATCCGTTCAATACATACAAAATGTACTAGCACAAGAAGTTGGAATTAAACCATTCCCATAATCAAGATAAATTATATTTAATCTTGTGCTACAATCATTCCGATGATTTGTCCAATTCCATCATTAGATTGTGAACATTAACTTTTATGTCTTACAAGAACCGATGATTTAATCTTCCGTGTATAAGCTAAACTCTATACACTAAATCATCTACTATGTAAGCAATGGACGCACAAACCAACACATGATCTATTTAAAATGAAACTTTATTGAATTTAAACAAGTAAATAAATAATTGTTCATAAAGAATACTATAACAATACGCATGGCTTATAGTATATTCTAACAATCTCCCACTTAGACTAATAACCATGCGTCTACAATTTTGACACCCATTCCTTCTACATGCTTATCAAAAGTCTTCTGTGGTAAGCTCTTAGTAAACGGATCTGCCAAGTTGTTCTCTGACGCAATCTTGGTGACCACTACATCCCCTCTCTGCACTATATCACGAATTAAATGATATTTACGCTCAATGTGCTTTGCCTCTTATGGCTTCGTGGCTCCTTTGAATTTGCAACCGCGCCACTATTATCACAGTAAAGCGTAATTGGTGCTTGAATCGAAGGAACCACACCCAACTCTCTCAGGAAGTTACCGAGCCAAACTGCCTCTTTGGCTGCCTCAGAGGCTGCCACATATTCGGCTTCCATGGTGGAATCAGCAACACAAGTTTGCTTGATACTCCTCCAACTTATGGCTCCACCTCCAAGAGTAAACACATCACCTGAGGTAGACTTTCTAGAATCTCTGTCTGATTGGAAATCCGAATCAGTATACCCAATAGGTACCAGGTCATCCGATTGGTAGATCAACATGTAATCCCTAGTCCTTTTCAGGTACTTGATTATATGTTTAACCGCCGTCCAATGCTCTTTCCCAGGATTAGACTGAAATCTGCTAACAACGCCAACGGCAAAGCAGATATCAGGCCTAGTGCATAACATAGCATACATGAGGCTCCCCACAACTGATGCATAAGGGACCGCCTTCATCTTTTCTATCTCTTCATCAGTCTTAGGAGACTGATCTTTAGATAGAGAAATTCCATGTCTGAAAGGAAGGAATCCTTTCTTGGAATCATGCATGCTAAACCTGGAGAGTATTGTATCAATATAAAGACCTTGGGACAAGCCTAATATCCTTTTCTTACGATCTCGCAAGATTTTGATCCCAAGGATATGAGCCGCTTCTCCCAAATCTTTCATATCAAAATGTGTGGACAACCACTGCTTAACTGAATTCAACATGCCCACATTATTTCCTATGAGCAGTATGTCATCTACATATAAGATCAAAAATGCCACTTTGTCCCCATCCCACTTTTTGTATACACAAGATTCGTTAAGACACTGATCAAAACCAAAAGTTTTAATCGCCTTATCAAAACAAGTGTTCCATGCCCTAGATGCCTGTTTTAGTCCATAAATGGACCTTTTAAGCTTACACAACATGTGCTCTTTGCCACTTTCCATAAAACCGTCTGGTTGCATCATATAGATGCACTCATCAAGACTTCCATTAAGGAAAGTTGTCTTGACATCCATTTGCCAAATCTCATAATCATAATGAGCAGCAATGGATAAGAGAATCCTTATAGACTTAAGCATGGCTACCGGTGAGAAGGTTTCCTCATAGTCAATCCCTTCTTTCTGAGTAAACCCTTTCGCTACAGGCCTTGCTTTAAAAGTTTGTACTTTTCCGTCTACACCTCTCTTTTTCTTATAGATCCATTTGTATCCAATGGGTTTAACCTCATCAGTTGGTTCTACAAGATCCCAAACCTGATTAGAGTACATAGACTCCATCTCTGATTTCATAGTAGCAACCCACTTATCGGCATCCTTATCATGTAGTGCTTGGTCGTAATTTACAGGTTCGGAGGTAGGCTCCTCAGGGATCCTATCATATGATTCTCCCAAGAGCGTGTAACGAACTGGCTGTCTTATTTCTCTCCCACTACGACTACGCACTACATCAGTTGTAACTACATCACGTTGATTTTGTGGTTGAACCACAACATCATTAGGAACCTGAGTCTCCATGCTATCCACAGGGATATCAACGACTTCTTCTTGTTGTGCAGTCTGCTCAACATGACTCCCACTACTTTGTGGTAGTATGACTGCGGGCACTTGTTCTTGTGGTACATTAAGTCTATTGACATTTCTCCCACTACTAAAGTGCAATGGTATGTCAAAATCGACTTCCGGGGTTTGGATATGGTCGTTTTGATTTTCAGATGACTGAGTTTCCATTCCTTTGCTGAGTTCCTGTAAAACGAGTTTACTTCTAGGAACATGGTTCATCAAATAGTCCTCTTCTAGAAACTTGGCATTTGTGCTAACAATTACCTTTTTCTCTTTAGGACAATAGAATAAACCACCTTTCGTCCCTTTTGGATAACCTATAAACACGCATACATCCGTTCTTGCCTCTAATTTATCCGTTTTCCCCTTTAGCACATGTGCCGGACAACCCCAAACTCGAATATGCCGCATACTAGGCTTGCGCCCAGTCCACAATTCTGTAGGGGTCAAGGGTACTGACTTTGAAGGAACTAAGTTCAGAACATAATTCGTCGTTTCTAAGGCATGTCCCCAAAAAGACGAAGGCAAATCGGAATAACTCATCATTGGTCTAACCATTTCCATAAGAGTCATATTTCTTCTTTCAGCTACACCATTTTGTTGTGGAGTTCCAGGTGCAGATAATTGAGATGTAATTCCACATTCTGATAAATAACCAATAAAGTCTGTAGAGAGGTACTCCCCACCACGATCAGATCGTAGTGTCTTGATATGTTTATTATGTCGCTTTTCAGTCTCAGTCTTGAATTCTTTGAACTTTTCAAAACATTCAGACTTTCGACGCAACAAATAAATATATCCATATTTTGATTAATCATCTGTGAAAGTCACAAAATACTCAAAACCACCTCTTGCTTGGACATTCATTGGACCACACAAATCAGAATGAATTAATTCTAATTTATCACTTGCCCAATTTCCTTTTGAGGGGAAATTTCGTTTTGTCATTTTCCCTTCTAAACAAGATTCACAAGTTGGTAGTGCCTCCACTTTCAATGAACTTAAAGGTCCATCCTTGACCAACCTGGAAATTCTGTTCAGATTTATATGACCCAAACGCAAGTGCCATAAATATGTTTCATTCAGAAGAACGTTTTCTCTTGCTTGGTAAATCAACATTATTCAGTTCTTTAGGTGGTAACGGTTTAGGAATAGAGTCAACAACAAAAAGACCATTAATCAATGTAGCCGAAGAGAGATAACGCTTATTATGAGTAATAACACATTTATCAACGTCATGACAATTAAAATCATAACCATCTCTCATAGCGCTAGAAACCGAAATTAAATTCCTTCTAACGGAAGGTACATATAATGTGTCTTTTAAAGCTAAAACTCTACCACTACCAAACGAAATACTAATATTTCCTAATGCTAAAGCTGGGGCTGCTGAACCGTCTGCTTGATAAACATTGATTTCTCCTTTACTTAGCCGCCGCGTTACCTGAAACCCCTGCAAATAAGTGCAGATATGATTAGTGGCTCCCGAATCTACACACCATGACATGGTAGAAACAGCCGCTAAAAATGTTTCAACGACAAGTAGATGTAAATCACCTGGTTTATTTTTCAGCTTGGCCAGATAAGTTGGACATTGCTTCTTATGATGCTCGGGCTGCTTGCAGTGATAACACTTGCCCTTAGCCTTTTTCACACCAACAGTCGCGCCACCAACAGAGGGTTTTTGAGCCTTTTTCTTTTTCTGCCCGCCTCTCGGCTTAGAAGAAGAACCTGCCTCAAAATTCAATGCCACGGGAGGAGCTTGGGACTTGATAATAGTCTCTGCCGACTGCAGCTCATTCAACAATTTTGCAAGGGACAAATCCATTTTGTTCATGTTATAATTCAGGCGAAATTGCTGAAAACTGTCAGGCAAAGTCTGCAGGATCATTTCAACCTGCGTGTCCTTATCAATGTTAGCTCCAAGGACCTCCAGTTCATTCAGAAGAATCATCATCTTCAGAACATGGTCCCTGACCGATGAACCTTCAACCATTTTGGTAGTCAGAAGGGCTTTCATGGCAGTCTGCTTAGCCGCACGATTCTGATCTCCGAACATTTCTTTGAGATTTTCCAGAATGTCATAAGCAGACTCCATCGACTGATGCTGATGTTGCAGAACATTCGACATGGATGCCAAAATGTAACACCGCGCCATCTCATCAGCCTTAATCCATTTCTGGTAAGCCTTCTGTTCATCATCTGTGGCATCATCTCCAGGTTTTTCTGGACACACCTCATCGAGCACAAATTTGTACTCTTCAGCAATTAGAACAATATCCAAATTTCGTTTCCAATCAACATAATTTGGACCCTCAAGTTTGTTTTGGGTAAGAATGGCAATAAGGGGATTAAAAGCAGTCATTGTTAATCTGGGAGACATTAAATATTTAAATAGATCAAATCAGTTTGTATTATGAACATTAAAATTCAAAACACATTATATATATACAATCTATGTACCTTGAACAACAAATTTCGATGGGAAAGAAGCTATTCTTGCAATATACATATATAATGACAGATTTTCACTCGATAAACTTAAACATGTCATACTCAGATGGAGAGTAAACTGTTAATTTAAGCCAAGTGAATATCAACATTCAACATATATTAGTCCCATTGAACCAACATGCATACTCAGATGGAGAGTAAATACAAATAATCAATGACTAGTATAACATAGTGATTATTCATAATATTTTTATCCGATATGGAAGAAGACCTACGTCAACGTGTAAAAACATTATATCACTGATTTTTTAAGCCCGGGGACCAAGGGAATTGATCCCCACAATTTCTGGAATTAAAAACAACTAAAAAAATTTCAGAATTTTAGAAAAACAGCAAAAACACCATCTAAACGACCCCGAACGCCCAAAAAATGACTTCAATCATGGATAAAATCCATTTGTATTGCTCACTGGGCCGTTTCGCATGGACCTGCCAAGTTTCAGGTCAATCGGAGTCCGTCAACTTTTTGACCTCCGATTTTCTGCCCTAATTCAGCAAAACGTGTTTTTCCGTTTTACATGATAAAATTCAATTTTCAGATTATTCTAACTCAACATCACCAATATTAAAAGGATACATCAAGTTTTCAGAATAATCAACATAACCCATAACAGATAATCACACCAAAAAAAAACAGTGCAGGTTTTCAGAAAAACAAACTTTGCATGTAATTCAAAACTTGCATATAGAACATGATATTAATCCTTATGGTTTATCCTAATTATTTAATTAGACGTGAGTAAGCTCTGATACCAATTGATTGAATATATACCACAGCGGAAGCAATAACAGAATCTTATTCACATGTAATCTAAACAACTAGCACGTATGGAGATTTAGGATTACCTCTTGAAGCGTAAACACAACAAATCTAGGTCGTTCTCCAGTTCCTCAGTTGAAAACACACTAGCAAATTTCCACAGTCTTCTACTGTGTTACCCAAACAATAACCAAAAAAAGAGAATTTTGGGTGGGCAAAATTCTAGCAGAAACCGCAGTCAGAATCATGTAAAAAACGTCAAGCCCTTATATCCATATATATAGCTGCGTTTTTTAGGTCAAAATCGTTTTCAAAACCTGTTAGGTTTCTTTCTCCCACTAAGGGACGGTTTCCACGTTTTCTTTCCCACTAAGTAACAGTTTCCACTATTTTCTATTATTTAGGCACAGTAGGGACCACAGAATTTAATTAACAAGGCTTCCTATTATGATATTAATTTCGAAATTCAGAAACTAATTTTCATCATAATAAATTACGAATTATTCCACTAAAAATTCGTAATTGCACTCCTTAGTTCAATTTCGAAATTCTTCCATAAAACCTTATTTAACTCCCCATGTTAAGATTCAGATACTAATCAATCAAATTAAATTACTGACTATTTAATTTATTGATTACTTCCTTTAGACTTACACTTAACTTATTTCATGTGTCGGATACAAAATCCACCGGTCGGGTTTACACATGAAAACTTATAAGCTTTCGTAAAGGAGTATCATCAATCTCAAAATTGAGACATGGATTCTATCAACTAATTATTACTTCGCCAATGTATATCATTGTTATCCAATTTACCAGGCTTATTGACTCACGAAAGAATCTCGCCTTTTAATAAATCAAAACAACAAGTGACATACACAGCTAATAATAATTATATCAGGATTAAGAGTATAAGTACATTAAATGGACTAGAGAAATTATTTTATAAAGTCAGTATAAAATACTCATCTCTACTTGATCCGTTCAATACATACAAAATGTACTAGCACAAGAAGTTGGAATTAAACCATTCCCATAATCAAGATAAATTATATTTAATCTTGTGCTACAATCATTCCGATGATTTGTCCAATTCCATCATTAGATTGTGAACATTAACTTTTATGTCTTACAAGAACCGATGATTTAATCTTCCGTGTATAAGCTAAACTCTATACACTAAATCATCTACTATGTAAGCAATGGACGCACAAACCAACACATGATCTATTTAAAATGAAACTTTATTGAATTTAAACAAGTAAATAAATAATTGTTCATAAAGAATACTATAACAATACGCATGGCTTATAGTATATTCTAACACCATAGACAAACCAGGGTGGACATCAACGTCAAAACGCTGTCAAACAAGCCAACAGTGAAGAAAACTATCCAAACCGGAAGAAAGGAGAGGGATCATAATATAATGAAAAATAAAAAAGGAGAATTCAAAGGGAAACCTGATGGAGGCATTCGACTCAAAATGGGACGAACTCTTCGCAATCCTGCGAAACATCAGCGCCAACCGGCAAAAGAGTAAGATCTCTATATCCAAAAAGTTTGTGTGACGGATCATACACACAAGAACAAGAATCGCTCAAACATCCTCCTCCTCCTCTTCCTTCTAGTCCTCCGCTGGGAATCATCCACCCGTTTACGTCTAGATCCGGAATAACTGGCCACCTTATACCCGCCGTCACACAAACTTTTTTTTTGTCCCTTCTCGTTTTTCTCTCCTCCTCCTCTTACTCCTCCTCCCACACAAGGTTCTCTTTGCCTCTTCTTCGAGGATGGCGATGCCAATTCGGCCATTTCTCGGTTGAAGCGATGGGTAAGCTAAGCGGCGTGGCAAAATGGTTAAAAGAAGAAAAGAGTTAACTATAATGAGCTTTTTAAAAATAAATCAAATATGGATAAAAATCATATTATCCATGTAAAAAATAAATAGATCTAACTTTTATATTTGTAAAGCCTCAAATTGGGGTTATTAAAGTTAGGTAGATTAAGAATTCTCCCAAAAATGATCATATGCAAGAATTTATGGATAATATAGTTATTCATATTATCTGCCGGTTAACCCATTTTTATCCGTATTAAATATGGGTCGAGTCGGATAATTGATCCGTTTTTTATTACCCGTTTTCGACCCAAATCATATCCGACCCGACCGTTTGCCACTCCTAGGTAACCCTAACTACCCGTCTCCTTTTTTTTTGTGGAATCCTTTTTTACGACTTCTTATTATTTTTACAATGCTAAGACTCCCTCCATTTTAATTTAATTTATGTGAATTTATTTAATTGGGTACCAAGTTTAAGACAATTTTTTTAAATTTGTGATTGTACACATTGTAATATTAGTGTGGCTAAAAATCTTTCAAAACTTATAACGTAAAATATGGCATACCATTTATGTGGCAGTGAAAACTTCTCAATAAAAGTAATACTGAAATCCTAAAATTAAGAGTTTTTATATTAAGAAAGACTCTGAAACCAACAAAAGAAAAATAGTTTCACATAAAATAACGATGTAGAAGAAAGCAACATAGGGATTCTCTACGATAACACTGTTATAGACCAATTAAAAGGGATTTAGCGCAGTTTTAGCGACATTAATGAATATTGTTGTTTGTTGGTTATCACTTTTCTCCATCACAAACTAATTCACACCACTTATTAAACTTACTACATTAATGTATCTGGTAGACAAACTGCTTCTTCAACATCTCTTGATGTTATTGAACACTGCTTGAACCAAATGTTTGCAGTTAGGGGCGGAGCTAGAGCTTGGGATGCGGGTTCGATCAAAACCATTAGCTTTGGTCCAAACTATGTATTTGTCTTTAAAAGTTCATTGAACATGTACAATTTATTAATTTAGAACCCAATATCTTAGAAAAAATAGAATCCCGAACCCATTAGCTTCGAATCCTGGACCGCCTCTGTTTGCAGTGACCCAATACAATGACAACAACAAGAAGAACAACAAACCTAGTGAATTCCCACAAGTAGGGCATGGGAGGACAGTATGTACACAAACCTTACCCCTACCCTTGGGTCAAAGAGGTCATTTCCAATAGATCTTCGGTAAATACAAGATGAAAAGAATGATGACCCATAGTGATTATGAAAGAAAGCAGAAAAGTATGAGGAAAACTCAATAATTGGATTAAGGTGGAGCTTGTCAACTGCAAGCTCATATGTAGCAGATGTTGAGTTTTTGTTTAAGATGAAATAGTCTTAAAATTAGAATGAATGGGAAATGGGATTTGGATTTGGATTCGGATTCGAATTTGGTCAAATGATCGATCGATTGATTAATTTTTTGGACCAAATTTATTTGTTAATAGTGAATATTAACGTGATATAATCCGTGTTTGTAACGGATGTTTTCCAATCCGTGTATTGTGTTGCAACACAATACAATAAGCAGCCTAGTGCACCTCCCACAATGGTGCAAGTGCTCCTCCCACCAAGCAAGTGTACATTCCACCATGTAAGTGCTTCCTCCATGATCTAGTGCTTGTTGCACCATGGAAGGGGCGTATTTCTCTCAAATAACTGCTATAAATAGAGCATAAGTTGGAGAGAAAGAAGAACACATCGGAAAAAACACTTGAAATACTCTGTATACACTTAATATACACTCTGTATACACTGGATATACACTTTGCATATACTTGATATACACTCTGCATATACTTGATATACACTCTGTATACACTGCGTATACACTGGAAAAACGAATTACAATCTGATATTCTCTCCAGTAAGAATTCAACATTGGCTATACTTTGCATTCCTTCCTCTCAGAATTTCCATTCGACTTCTGAGTTGTCCTCCTTATTCTGCATTGTTTTTAACTACAAACAAAGCATCCATAAGTGTGATTTGTTGCCGAACTTTGTGTTCGCTGAAACACTGGGGTTTGAAGTACCGCTACACCAGTGTGTAATTCATTCTATCCTGAGAGGAAATAATCTATAACCTTGGGTAATAGGAGGGGATTAAATTCCTTAAGGAAACACTGTGAATTCAGTGGGCTCGAA